>NW_016913695.1:422313-428374 GCF_001483705.2 Eufriesea mexicana | reverse complement strand
AATATATATAATATGTAATTTCAAAGAAAACTTTAATATTGTATTAATGGCAAGATATATTTCGATTTTGAGGTTAGAATACATAACGTATGAAATAAATTTACTCCAACTAAGAACAAAATTCATTATAAGAAAATTGTAAGATTAATCAACTTAAAAACGTTAACACTATTAAAAATGTTAATAATAATCTATTTAAAGTCCAATTTAAGTCATGAAAAATTACAAATTTTGTTGATAGATTATTTCTAGATCTCTCAAAAAAAAATACATTAACTACATTTTTTCTTCCTATTTTCTGAACTCAATAATTCTTCTATATGATATATAAATAACAAATCTGGAAAACGAGAACAATATTTGTCTTTTAATATCTAAGTACAATGACTGGCACAAAAAGTATATTACAATACAAGATCTATTTACCATAAAGAAATTAAAAATTCACATTGATCAATTTTATTCGCCCATTACATTTATATAACATAGTAACAAAAATTATACTTAAAAAATAATAACAACAATCAGATTGTAAAGCAATATAAACAAAAATGAACGTTACCACTGATGTCAAAGAAACTGATGTAAGGTATACCAAGGGTAATACACCATCCAATAATTCGTACGCAGTCGAAAACAGTGTCTTCCTTCGCGCCGAAAATGATCACTATATGTCTCGGCAATTTTTTAATCCTATTCGAGATACGTGTTAACATTTCAACCTCTGTCCTCAAATTCTCACTGTACCAGATCTCAGTACACTTACGACGAAGGATCATAAAGCAATTACAAAACGCGGTAAATAAATCGCATGAAAAATGAATTAATATTAGTACCATGCGAAATACTGTGAACATTATACCGTCCAGTAACCGTCTGGTCTATGTAACATAATCACACAGAACTGATGAATAGGTGAAATTTTCAAAACTACCCGGGGACCGTCACGAGGAATCTCGTGTACTTTACCACTGATTCGTCTAGCAGACGGTCATCTCACGTGCACCTGATTATACTAGATGACGTACGCACCCTTCTGTCGACCAGAAATACTAAAATACAGCATATCGACTACCAAATTATATAGACACTTTGACGCCTAGTTACTTTATGTGTCGTTATTACTAAACAATTATGGCAGTGGAATATTATATAGGTGCTTCAGAATGACGTATTTTTCTTCTTATCTAAACAGTAGTAAAAGTGACACTGCATAAAGGTGATATTTGAAAACGAATATGGCTAATTTTATCTACTAGTTACATTGTGCAAAAGGTTACGTTATTACACGATAAGAGTTTTCAATATTAATGATGACAATGTTTGCTAATTAAATAAACAATATTCATAGTCATATGAGATATGAATGAAGATAAAATGTATTGAATATCATTGGTATTAAATAGTTTTTTAGATTAATATAATGCACTAAAATATACGATAAAATTATGGATAAAAGATAGTTTAAAAAAATTGGATTTATTAAAAGCATTTTTAACGAATTATAGCTAGAATAAACTGAAATACTAATCAGAATTTTTATATTTCGAATATTTCATTATAACAACATATCTGTTACACAACTACTCCTAGTTTTTAGATTACGTTTAATTCATGAGTACTATCATTTATGTTTATTCTAAATTAAAATATATCACAGTATAAACAGTTGCAAGTTATTATAAGTGTATTTTATACATTATAATTTTTTATAAATAATTAAAAAATAAATTTTACAAATCTTTTTAGTAAAATGAACGAAAACCAATTCCAGACTTGAATTTAAAAATATAAAACATATTAAAATTATACTATGTGTGAATAAAATAATGATATTAATGTTATATCATGTTTTCATTCGTTAATATATTTATAATTAGTATCTCAAATTTTTAAATCATTTGAGCCATTCATTACACATCTGTAGTACGCATGCGCAAACTCAAATCTTGTAAACAGTGTAAAACGTGTTTAACCTACAAGAAAGAAATGCCGCTACCTTGTTATTGTGAATTGTAATAACATTTAAGCAAATAATATAGTGCCAAAATTAGTTTTGATATTTCATTCATCTGTAATTTGAATTATGAAAATTGCTTTGTAATTGTATAGAAATAAGAATATTTTCATTTTATTTATTTCAACTTTTACAGGTTAGACACGTGGTTCACTTTATACATTTATACTATTTTTTAATGTGTATTTTTAAATAAAAAATGTAATGACTTCCGTTCTTTCAGTATCTATAGAATAAAAGAATGTCATTTCGAGGTCGTGGAGGTGGCGGATTTGGTAGAGGCGGAGGTGGCGGTGGTTTTCGTGGTGGAAGAGGTGGAGGTGGATTCCGTGGAGGTCGTGGCGGTGATAAGGGTGGAAGAGGGTAACTATTATATTTAATAGTTTCTAATAGAATACAAACTAACGATAATTTTTATACTATAGATATGACCAAGGTCCACCAGAGCAAGTGACACCTTTGGGTCACTTCACGTGGACAGTGCAAGATGATTTAGTGGCTAAAGTAGATATAGAGCAAGTACCCTTTTTTAATGCTCCAATTTACACGGAAAACAAACTACAAATTGGGAAAATAGATGAAATATTTGGTAACATCAGAGACTACTATGTGTCTATAAAATTATCAGAAAATATAAAGGCATCTAGCTTTCAAAAGGATACACAGGTATAATTTATTTTGTAAGCATAAATCAAAGTTAAGGACTATTTCCATTACTTATTAATGTTCCATTTTTCAGTTATTTATAGATCCTGCAAAATTGCTACCTTTACAAAGGTTTTTACCTAAGCCTCCTGGATCAGAACAAAAGAGAGGAGGTGGAGGTGGACGAGGAGTAAGAAGAGGTGGTGGAGGACGTGGTGGTGGACGAGGTGGAGGTAGACCATCATTTGGACGTGGTGGTTTTGGAAAAGGTGGCGGTGGTGGTTTTAAAGGCCGTGGAGGAGGATTTGGTAAAAGTCGTGGAAGGGGAAAATGGTAGAAAAGTAAAGTATAATGAATTTTTATATAAAGACATATGAAGTGATATCAATTCCTTAATTTCATCAAATTAGAATATAAATACTTTTTAAGATACAACTGAAACAATGAAAACAATATATGATTTATTTACACCAACACTGTGTTAAATATTATTTGTCATTTATGTTTTTTGTAACTAAATTCGTAATATAAAACCTTTTATGTTTTATGTACAATTATTCAATATATTTCAGAAAAAGGAGTTCTCTAAATTTACACTTCATCAAATTTGATATGCTTTCCAAGTTCTTTCTCTGCTTTTTTCAGTAATTTATTCCTTCCTCTTTGTTTAACTTTAACCTTTTTACTCAATTTTTCTTCTCTGTCATGTAAAATTTTGTTCCAATACATTTTTTCTTCATCGCCTACATAATAATATAAATGTAATTGTTTTCCATAGAGATATACACAAAAACGTATTCTTACCTTCTAGTACTGTCACATGCCTTTCATCATTTGATCTTTGTGTAAATGCTTGTGCAGCTTCAGTAGTATCACATCTCACATAAGCTAGACAAGAGCCATCTTCAACATCTATATATTTTACAGAATTATTATTTTTTAATTCCATCTGAAAAGATACATACACAAAACTTGTATACTTATTTTTTATACCTATACTGTATTTTTATACTCGAGTGGTATATATACCTTTAAACTTTTTGAATCTATACATGGTTTATCCATTTCAATTTTAACTATAACTCCTGGTGTAAATGAGAAACGACATGTAGTCGTGACATTTTGTTTACTCATTTTGATCTTTTCATCATTCTCCTCTCTCTCAGGTTTATTTTTTTCATAATTAGACCACTGATTCCATCTTGTCTTTTTTAAGTGCTGTTTAAGTTGCTTCATCTTACTTTTTTGTAATTCTAGATATTTATTCCTAAGATACTTCCAGTCTTTTTTAGCCATCACCTGTAATCCTATATTATAACTAAAATCCTCTAATTTACTTCGTTTTTTTCGTTTTTTCCTTTTCTTTTTCTTTTCACTTATGTTTTGTTCTACATTATATAAAATGGTGCTGTCATCAGTTACCATTTGCTCATTTTCATCAACACAGATATCTGATACTTGTTCTTTGTTTATAGATATGTTCTTCTTACATTTATTTGATTTTTTTGGTGTATCTTCTAATGAAGCAGTATTTTGTTTCTCATTACATGATTCAGTGTCCTCAGTATGTAAATCATCAAAATGTTTAGGTTTTTTCTTTTTACTTTTTATTAATTCATTATCTGTTTGTTTTTCTGTTTCAATTGGTTCTGTAGAGTCTCCATCCAAATATTTTCTCTTCTTTGCTTTTTTTTTGTTATTATTTTCATGATTTTCTGAAGTATTATTAGTTACATGTTCTTCCTTGTTATCTTTTTTAATCATCATTATATCTTGTGGCTCTTTATTATCAACAATATTTTCAATATAGTCACCTTTTTCGTTTAATTTCTTTTTATTTTTCAATAATGTTATATCCTTCTCTGTTTCATCAAAGGTAGTAATGCTCAAAAGTTCATCAGGAGCTGTGTATGATGGTAAAACACAACCTTTCTTATCAAATGCCTGAAATAAATTATTAATGTAATAGTCTGACATAATTTAAAAGTTTTTATATTATTATGTGTATTTGATTTCAAAATCTAAAAATATCCTACATTCTTTTAAATATTCAAAATATTGCAAGCAATTTGGTAGTAATAAATTGATAAGTGATAATTAATGAATTATGTTAAAATTCAAACTTCTAATTAACAATTTTTTGCTATTTGCTACTACAATTCAATAATGTTATCTTGATATCAACTGAAGTTATTTAATAGAAAAGTTTGCAAATGCACTATAACGTTCAAATCAACTATATATTCCTTTTACCTTTAAACATTTCTTAGCACTCTCAGGTGTATCAAATTCTACAAATGCAAAACCTTTTATCTTCTTATTATTTTTAAATCGTGGAATAGAAACATATACAACTGGACCATATTGAGAAAATATTGAACTCAATGTTTCATGGTCTGAATCTGGAGGCAAATTTTGTGCGTAAACTGTACATTCATCTATATTTCCTTTTGGTACTATTGGTGTTACACGACGAACTTTTATTCCATCTTCAGATAATGATAACATTGTAGATGTTTGCACAGCTTTAGCTATTCTATTTATATCACTAGTTAATTCCTTTATTCTATTAAAGTTTAGAAAAGCATTGAGATCAACATCTAAAATATTAAAAAATTAAAACATCTTAAAATGTTAGATGATAATTAATAAAATGTAACAATATAAATAAATAAAGCTTTAATTAATCTTACATGGGTCTTCCTTAATTAAATTACTTAAAAACCTGTCTTTACTCAAATTTGCATCACTGAAGTAAAATTCCATTTGTTTAAGTATAGTAGCATGAAGTGCCTTTTTCCTAAGTCGAGGTTTCCCTCTAGAAATGTTTGTAACCTTATTAACTGCTTCTATATGCGAATCTTCCATCGACTTTTGTACTTGTGGTACAGGAACTCTTTCCGAATCTAGTTCCATATCAGACTGTTGTTCTTCCATCACCATTGTTATTCAAAAACTTATGAAATTAATGTTGATCTACGTATAATTTTTTTATCACCAAACATTTACAAAATCATTTTTAATGGGAACGTAAATTATGATTTTAGTTAAATATTTCATAATTATTTTAATAAATTTTTTAAGGTTAAAATAACGTAAAGTTTCGATATACTATAATATATGTATACAGTAGTTAAAAAGAATAAAATTTCTTACACACACGATCCAAAATGTAAACGTTTGCCGGTCGAGAAACCTTGTAAACATAAAGTCAGAAAACATACAAATTGCAGTTAGATTACCCAAAGAAATATTTGTGTATACTAACTTGAAAATATTGCAAATTTATAGGGATTTTATTTCGTTATTTTAGGGATCATTATAACCTTTAATTTTGAGACACAGCTATATGCACAAAAAATATGTGTGTGCGTGTGTATATATATATATATATATATA
>NW_016913695.1:387445-419754 GCF_001483705.2 Eufriesea mexicana | reverse complement strand
TGTTGATCTACGTATAATTTTTTTATCACCAAACATTTACAAAATCATTTTTAATGGGAACGTAAATTATGATTTTAGTTAAATATTTCATAATTATTTTAATAAATTTTTTAAGGTTAAAATAACGTAAAGTTTCGATATACTATAATATATGTATACAGTAGTTAAAAAGAATAAAATTTCTTACACACACGATCCAAAATGTAAACGTTTGCCGGTCGAGAAACCTTGTAAACATAAAGTCAGAAAACATACAAATTGCAGTTAGATTACCCAAAGAAATATTTGTGTATACTAACTTGAAAATATTGCAAATTTATAGGGATTTTATTTCGTTATTTTAGGGATCATTATAACCTTTAATTTTGAGACACAGCTATATGCACAAAAAATATGTGTGTGCGTGTGTATATATATATATATATATATACGTAAAAAATAAATTAATACGTTCAATTTGAAACTGAATTTTTAATAAATATTTAATTATTTGTATCAATAAAATTTTTTATATTTCTGAAATATGTTTTTATTAGGTTTCTTTCTTTAGTAAATTAAGTAGTTAATGGTAGCCACCTCTGAAGCACATAATCACTGAAGTGAATCTGTTCAAGAACCTCAAGTCATTCGTTGATTTGTATGTTTAGTTGGAATTAATTGAAGAAATTGTATTTAAAACAATGGATGAGATGGGTATTATTCTGCCCGATAAGGTATATACATTTTCATTCGTATTTTCAATGAAAATTAAAAAAAAAAAGTATTAAAAATTATGATTTTACTTAAAATTATTTGCTGTAACCTCAATTTTTATACAATTTAATTTTTAAGTATTGTTGCTTACACAAACTCTTTACTTTTTTATTGAAATATAAATAAAAATTTCTTATTAAATTTTAGGATGTTGGAGAGATGGATTGTAAACCTGTAATTGGACATTATACTGGTGCTGGTGATGAATTGGACGTTGAAGATCTTTATACCAAATATAAAGTATGAGACTTAGATATCTTACTTTTTTTTAAACATTTGTTTCTTTACATTTATGCATTTAGTTGATATGTGAATATAATGAAAATCTTGTACTTTTTAGAAACTGCAAAGAATGTTAGAATTTCTTGAAGTTCAAGAGGAATATATTAAAGATGAGCAACGTAATCTAAAAAAAGAATATTTACATGCTCAAGAAGAAGTAAAGCGCATACAAAGTGTGCCTTTGGTTATTGGACAGTTCTTAGAAGCTGTAGACCAAAATACTGGTATTGTAGGTTCTACAACAGGCTCTAATTACTATGTACGAATTTTGTCTACAATTGATAGAGAGTTATTAAAACCGTCTGCCAGTGTAGCTCTTCATAAGCATAGTAATGCTTTAGTAGATGTTCTACCACCAGAAGCTGATTCAAGTATTTCAATGTTACAAGCAGGTGCTTAGTTGTTAATATTATCAGTTAATGCAAGATATAAAAAAATATTACTTTATGCATTATTTTACTTTACAGATGAAAAACCTGATATTCAATATAGTGATATTGGAGGTATGGATATGCAGAAACAAGAAATTAGAGAAGCAGTAGAGCTACCTTTAACTCACTTTGAATTGTATAAGCAAATTGGAATTGATCCACCAAGGGGTGTGTTAATGTATGGTCCTCCGGGGTGTGGTAAAACTATGCTTGCAAAAGCTGTAGCTAGACATACTACTGGTATAAATCATATTTTTAATGTTTTCCAATTTAAGAATATCAAAATAAACGGTATACTTATCTTCTTATAACTTAGTACAATTAATATTTTTTAGCTGCATTTATTCGTGTAGTAGGGTCAGAATTTGTACAGAAATATTTAGGTGAAGGACCAAGAATGGTCAGAGATGTCTTCCGTTTAGCCAAGGAAAATTCTCCAGCTATAATTTTCGTTGATGAAATCGATGCTATCGCCACAAAGAGATTTGATGCTCAAACTGGTGCTGATCGTGAAGTACAACGTATTCTTCTGGAATTACTTAATCAAATGGATGGGTTTGATCAAACCACTAATGTTAAAGTTATAATGGCTACAAATAGGTAAGATTTTTACCTTTATTATTATTTTTATAGAAAGTAATTCACATAGATACAAAGACTTACTTTTTTTTAGAGCTGATACATTAGATCCTGCATTATTACGTCCAGGCAGACTAGATCGAAAGATTGAATTCCCTTTACCCGATCGTCGTCAGAAACGCTTGATCTTCTCAACGATTACTGCAAAAATGAATTTAAGCGAAGAAGTGGACCTTGAAGATTATGTAGCACGACCAGATAGAATCTCTGGCGCCGATATTAATGCAATTTGCCAAGAAGCGGGAATGCATGCAGTCCGTGAGAATCGATACATAGTCTTAGCAAAAGATTTTGAGAAGGGTTATAAGAATAATATTAAAAAGGATGAATCTGAACATGAATTTTATAAGTAATCAGGAAGAAAACATATTACTATGTGTCATTTACATTTTTTGGCCACATATGTATTTGCAAGTTTATGTATTGCTATAAATCAAATAATCAATATACGTTTATACAATTTTTGTGTTATCATTCATCTCACACATAGTTAGAATTATGTGTTTTTATTAACAAATTATAAGTAACTCATCATTTGTATTGTACGGAACTAAATCGCGAATAATCGATTTATTATAAAATTATAAAATATTTAAATATTGTTTACTTTAATTAAATTTATATAATCTGTTACATTAAATAGCAATGTTTTTCTTTTATCAAAGTTTATTGAAAAACTGAAATATTGTGTAAAATTCATTAAAATTATTCTAGTTTTTTAACGATCGAATGATGACAACGTACCGTGATTGTCCGACTCGAAATGTTATGAAATGAAACTCCATTGTTATTTAAGATAATTCAATTAATTAGTTATCAAATATACTGAAAAATATCACTGTATATTGAATAAAAGTGTTTTATTTTATTTATTTAATACTACATTTTTATGTCAATTGACATAAAGATTATAATCATAACCTAAACATTAACTAGTAAATAATATCTTTTCAATTTTACAATATATCTCGAAATTATTGGGTTTTGATAGTGTTATAACATTTTATTGCCATGAATCTGCCACGAATATTAATAATAAGCACTGAAAAAGGAAAAGCTAATGAAATTGCTATGAGTGAGTTGAAACTTGAATTTTGTAAATTTAATATTATTAAAAAAAAAATTGAAAAATTTATTTTTTAAAATATATGTTTAGATGAAAATTACATTGCAACAATTTTTTATTTTCATATATCATTGTAACTTGTAGATATAGGAGGAGTAAAATTATCTAACCAAGATCATTTTGAATATCATTTATGGAATATTCAAAACAAATATTACAAAACTCAAGTGTTAATATGTTCTACAGAAAATTTTTCCCAAGATATTTCAGTTGATGGTGTAGAAGCATTAATTGTACATCATGATCCACAGGCAGTAAGATATTTATTTTTTAAATAAGAGGTTTAATAGAACGAATGATTTTCAATATTAATTTTCTTAGGCAAATGCAGATCAGAATTTGAAGGAGTGGTCATCTTTGATTACTTCTTTAGCAGAAGCTGAAGTGCTATTGTTTTCTTGTCATTTTATAACAGATACTGTTATTAGGAACAAAGGTATATACAAATAATAATTGACATATAAGTACTATTGACTTATGGAACATTAAATATGTATTTGAATATTTTAGTGATAAAATGGTGTTTACAAAATAGATTTGAACTTATTGAATTAAATCGGCCAGATGTGGATGCTTCAGAAGCTGATTCAGAAAATAATAAATATGGTATTGAGAGGATTATTGAAGCTTTACATGCTCATATGTGGCCAAACATGATACTTAAAGGTTTTCAATAAAAATCTGTATTACACATGATTAAATCTTAGTTAAAAGAATATTGCTCCATGGATATAAATACTTATTAATTATAAATATTTATAATTGACTCTATTTGGTAGGAAAGTCATCAGATATAGAAGAAGGAACTGATATGAATGAAGTTGAAGAGCAATTTGAAAACATTGAATTAAGTCAAGATTCTACAGAAACATTACCAATGGAAAACATGCTAGGTCAGTTGAAGAAAAATTTATTGCAAGATTTTATTTTAGTTTATATACACTATTTTTTTCAGATGGGATTATGGGTGAAGAGAATGCAGACTTTGGGGAACTGTTCAGTCAATTGAGAGCTATGAAAGAACATGCAGCATTGTTGCCGACTAATCAAAGGCGAATAGCAGCTGAACAATTAGTCACTGCTTTTTGGAAAGCAATGGGTGGTGATCCATCAGAAATGGAAGATTAATCCATGTATTAATTGTACAATGCACTCAAATTCATACTAGTGTAATTTTATCTTAATATCTTTTTAATATATTAATTTTTAAATGGAGAGAAAGAGGAAGATTCTTGCAATAATTAGTTATGAAATATTTGAAACTATTTAAATAAAAATTAACATAACTACATTAAATTATACTAAACATGAAAAAAACGTATATAGTGCTGCATGTATAAAATATACAGTTAAATATTATATAAATGTTTTGTAGTAAAACTTTTCAAATTTACTATTTCAAGGATCTTTTCTAAAAATGTTCTCAATTTTGTATAATTTCATTATAGATACTATTAAATTAAGTATAATATAAAAATAAATTGTTTCAAGTGAAATAGTAATATAAAGTTTTTGTTTGTAAACGAAAATCTGCATGAGAATGTAAAATTATAAAATTATACAACTTTTTAAATATTTTTTAATTCAAATAATTATTGAACTAAATGAAATATATTTGATCGTTATTCCATATTTATTCCTCAAATATTGGTATCCTTGTTTTTGTTAAATCGGTGAACATTTATAGTTGTCGGCCTGCCGTTTGACTAAAATGTCTGACGCTTTTCTGGCAGTAGCTCCGTTTGATTTAGACGAACATAAGAATAGAATAGTACAATTAAAAGTATTTGCAGAAACGAGAAATCCGACGTGTGACGTTGATAATATTTTGTTATTTTTATCGCAAACAACATGTATCCGTCGGTTACTTAGCACTCAGTATGAAGTAAGTTTTCATAATGTTCAACACTATATCCAGTGATATTTGGTTTTCTTCTAACATTTTTTTTTTTAATTTTTGTATGTTTGACTGAATAGTGACAGTTTGTAAAATTGTACTAAACGTAACCTCATAAAGTATAATAAAAAATCGAATACTTGAACCTCCGTTACATTGCTTGAGATTTCCAAGATAAAAACATGCTTCAGTGATTTGAACGAGTCGATGTTTTAATGTTTCACCTATCCATTGAATCGGTTTCCTAATTACTTCTAATTTCAAAAAGTATTAATTGAAATTATCATTGATGGTTGTGTACATGGTGCAATTGCTTGTGCTACTTCTTAATATGGTTCTCGTGTGTGTATGTGTGTGTAAATGTATTTAAAATATTTTGATTACATTTTGTGCGAATGTAAGCTCTTTTTTTTATGAAACGTATGATATATAAGTATGGTGAAGACGTTAAATCATATTTTTCTCAATGTAATTTTTTATACACATTTAAATTAGAATTGTTTTACAAAAAAATTATAAATTTTTGGGATATAAAATTATGTAAATTGTATTTGTTTCATTTATAGAATCTGATATATATTAAGCATGAAAAGTAAAAATTTTTTGTTGGTGCTTGTAATACTGATTTAAAAAATAATCATATGCATGATAAAATAAAGTATTGTCAATGACAAAGACAGATGTAATCTCTTCTCAAAGGTAAATTTTCATGTCTGTCCATTTATTTTTATAATAAATTAATTTCTGCATATCCTCTTATTTTGGTATGATTTTATATATATAGGAAAATCTAAAAAGAAAAGTATTAACACAATGTCGCAATCAGAAGATGTTTATGCTCCAGAGGAACCAACGCCTGACATTGCAATATCTTTACTTGATATACAAATGCCAGAAACACCAGAAAGTACAAAAGGTCAAATTAGTGATGGAGATACACCTAGATTGGAAAGTCCTAAAATGCTCAAACCTGTATTAGGAAAACTACAAGCTAAAAAGAGATTGATGGCATTTGCTAATAAATTTAATGTACCATCAAAAATTCAAAATAAATCCAGTTTGCTTCAAGCACACTCCACCAAAGCTTCTAAGTCTAAAAGTATGTCAAGTGACAATGGAAAATCTTTACAAAATGATTCAAGCACAATATTAAATGTGGATTCAGATTCTATACAATTTCATAATCGTCATTCAAGTAAATCAAAAAAGAAAACAGGTATTATTCAATAAGTTTAATTTATAGAAATTTTATATTAGAAAAATATATTTTTTTAACATAAAGTTTCTATCATGTAGAAGAAAAGATATTGGCAATTGAAGAAATTAGACGAGAAGAATCCAAAAGTAAAATGTTATTAGCAGAAGCTATGGCTGCAGGTACTTAATGATATAGTATTTTTAATTGAACTGAATTGTTAACAATAATTAGATTATCTTACAGCTAATTTGGAAGAAGAAAATTATGCAAATAGAAATGGACAAAATTTATTAGAAAATGTAAAAATTATAAGAGAGAGAAATAGACAAGACGAAATTAATGTTTTTCATAAAAATACTTCAAAATCAGCAATAGAAAGTAAATATTCAGAAAGGTATAAAAACATTTATCAATTTTATGTGATAAATAGTTAATTTTTGCATTTTTATATGTATAAATAATACGCAAAAACTATTTTAAGAAGACGATATGGAAGAGAAGAACGAAGAGATAGTGCAAATAGGGAGTCAAGAGATTACAATGGTAGTAAAGAACGATACTATAAAATATCTCATGATAAAGAACAACGTAGAAAAGATAAAGATAAGAAAGATGATAAAGATAAGCGAGAAGATAATAATAAATATGAAGAAAGTAGAGATAGAAAAGATGAGGAAAGAGATAAAAAAGATAATGATAGAGATAAATGGGAAGATGCACGAGAAAAGAAAGGAGTAAAAGAAAAAAGAGAGTGCTTTAAGGAAAAGAGAAGTGCTTCACAGGAAAGACCTGAAATCAAGGATAGAAGAGAGAAAGAGAAAGAGAAAGACAAAGATAAAGGAAAAGAGAAAGATGTAATAAATTCTGCTTCATGGACAGAGTTAAAAAAAAGTGGTATAATGATGGAAGATATTATTGAGATTAGAAGACGTGATCACTCCGAACGATCAACAAAAAATAGGTTTGTTTGTATTCTCAAAATTGTTTTCTTTTATATTCTCTTATTAAAACAAATATTATAATCTTTCTTATTAAATAAATATTCAAGAAATATGTATATTACAGAACAGCTGAAGATTATTTACGTCACTTCGAACAGATGTTAATGTTAAATGATTGTCGCTTGAAACGTTACGCTTTTATTGCCGAAGGGCTGGACGGTCCTAAAGAATACCCTCCTGAGTCAATAAAACTAACTAAACGGGGAAGGCCTCAACTATTTTATTCTGAAAATCCTCGTATGTCTCTTTTCATCAATCATCAACAGATTCTTCAAGCAATTATTACTGATCAACGTGAAAAGATGCAGGAAATTTGTGATGCAAACTTTATACGGTATATCAAAATATCTTTTATCTCATCAATTTTCCTTTACCTATTCAGATCCTAACAATTCTAGAAATGATGAAGAAGAAGAAGAAGCAGAAAAGCCTCAAGGTATACGTAATTGGTATCCAAAATCAGGTATATGTAAGTCTGATGAAAACACTAAATGGCATGTATCCATTAGTGTACAACTGCCTAGATCAAAATGGGATAGTGAAGATGAAGATAGATTATCCAATGATAGTGAGCAAGAACAAGACAATGAAACCAAGTCGAGCAACATTGCTTTAGAGCAAGGTAAATAATTTATATATTATTTATAACGTAAAAAGTATGTTTAATGTTTAAAATTTATTCTAGAAGCAGAAGAATTTTCTCCACAGTTAAGTACAATAGAAGATGTCAGCGAAGACAAGAAAATTATCAATGAAGATGAAGCTTTTGTTAAAAAGATAAATAATAACAGACAATCAGCATCTCCTTTATTACAATCTGCAGGCAACGAAAAACTAGCATCGGAATATGAACAGTTCATGAAGATGGTTTGCAGTGATATACCTGTATCAAAAGAATTTTCTCCAAAACCTCTTGCATCAACGTTAAGTTATCATGACTTTAATATAGAAACTAACTTGCCAGATGACAATAATTTCCAGTTTGTAGAACATAGTATCTCTGGGAAGTCTGATAAAAGTGATTCAAGTAAAATTGAAGAAAAATACAAATCTAACGAAAGTCGACAGAGTCCAGAGAAAATTTCAAAAATTGAAGATGATCAAGTGTCATCAAGCAGTTCTCATATTCAAGTTCAAAAACGTATAAGAGTAGAGAGCAAAAATGTGCGTGATAAAAGTGAATCAGAAGATTCAAAATCTATACCTAGTGATTGGGAAAACGTACGAATCAAAGTCGAACGTATGAGTGATGAGAATTCTGATTCTAGAGAGACAAAAAAAAAGAAGAAACAAAAAAAAGTCATTTCTAGCAGCAGTGAATCATCTAGTTCGTCAAGTTCTTCTGATTCTGAGGAAGAAGTAAAAAGAAAAAAGAGAAAACGAAAAATATCGAATGATTCCGATTCGTTAACAGATTCAGATAGTAGCGACAGTAGTACTAACAGTAGCGATTCTTCTAGTTCTGATGATAAACGAAAGAAAAGAAAGAAGAAAAAACGAAAAGCTGAAAAAAGAAAGAGAAAAGCAAAACGTATAGCAAGAACAAAAAAGAAGAGAAAAAGAAAAGTCAGTTCTGACTCTAGCAGTACTGACTCATCAGAAGATAGAAGAAAAAAAAGGGTGGTAAATAAAAAGTCTAAACAGAAAAAAGAATATAGTAATAAACAAGATAGCAGTGAAAATATACAAAAGCCACCTTTAGAGTCCTCTTCGGTAGAAAATACAAAATTGATCCGTACACAAGTTCCTTTGAAAAAGATTAAAGAGGAAGTAAAGGTAGAAAGTAGTAAACGCCCTACAGATAAACACGACGTTTGGAGCAAAGAACAGGAATTAGTTAGAAAGACGATTTCTAATAACGATGTGCATAACAAAGGTCACAAAGATGAAGAAAAAAGAAATAAAGCTGATGAACGATATTTAGAAGAATGGGAAATGGAATCTGTAATTATATCACAGAAAGGGGAGAAACTGTCAAAAAATAATGTCGAAAAAGTAGAAAATGCTGAAATAAGTAATATTCGAAAGGTGGAAAAAAAGGATGAACGAAATAAAAAGGATGACAAAAGTAAAAAAGATGAACGTTTTAAAGAAAAATGTCCAAGTATTAATAAGGAAATCATGCCAGGAAATTTAAAGATAGAAGAAGACACTGATGGAAAGAAAAAAAGGAAAAGAGAAAAAGAGAAAAAGAATAGTAATGAATTTTTAACTGATTGGGAGAAAGAGAGCGAACGGATATCTCAACAAATAATGCAAGACGAAATCAAGCTTTCCAAAAAGCAGAAAAAAGAAAAATGGGGAGAAACTGAATTCGACACTTTGAATGTTCTATCATTGACGCAACTTGAAAGGGAAGTAAGTAAAAGACAGCTATTAGCAGACGAATGGGAAGTAGATAGCTTAGAAGCTGTACCTAATTTGATGATTAATAAAAAGAAACCCACGCGTACTTCAAAGAAACTAGAGAAGGAAGTTCGATATGACAAGAAAACAGATACATATATTTCTATAGAAAAAGAAACTTTAAAAGAATGTAAGAAGAGACAAGACAGATTGTCAGCAATGAGAATCTGGGAAGAGGAACAAGAAGAAGGGGAGAGAGAAGCTATGATGCTTCTAGAACAAAAAAACAAGAGGAAAAATGATGATTGGGACATTGAAGAAGAATCATTTCTACGAGAAAAAAATGATAGGAAAGAAAATATAGAAGATAGCATCACTATAATGGATAGCATTCATAAGGAAGTAAATATGGTTAGCAAAAATGTAGATACATCAATGAAACATGATGTTATTACAAACAAAAAAAATAAGAAAAGTCGCTGGGACATGGAGTCGCAATCTGGAGAGAAATTAAAACTAAAAGCTCCTGTTATGTGGGAGGAAGAGTGTGCGGAATGGACGAAAGTGAATAAATTCGATCATAAAATAGACAGAGCATCTTTAGAATGTTGTGATTCGATATTACCTAAAACGAAAATAAAAGACGAAAATGTTTGTGTAGTTGAACAATCGAGAAAATCTGTATCAAAAAATTCAACAAGTTCAGAAATTATCGATTTATTCCCTAGAAAACCTCAGGATGTAGACTTGTTAGAATCATCCTGGACTTCAGATGAACATGCTAGAAGCAAATTACGAATAAGAAGCTTAGATAATAACTCTCAGAAAGATACGTTCTTTGATCAAACAAAAGAACTGACACCTTCGAAGGAACAATGTACTGTAGAACAATTAAAGGACATATTTGAGATAGATGTGAAATTAACGAAGAAAAACACTGAATTGTATAGTCCCAGTTCTCCAGCTGGATCCCAGAAATCTGAGGTATGTTTGCACATAAGATGCATTTTTCAAAATCATATTAATTCTGCATATTAATTTTTTATTTTAGGATATAGAAGCTTTCAATAACAATCACACAAGTCCTTTAAATCGAAAGGAAAGTCTCCTCCAAGACAAACCAAAGAACGAAATTTTGATCAAATCTGATGAAGAATTCGTTCCCAATATACCTCTTCAAATAAAGTATCGTGATGGCAAATATGCAAAATCTACAATGATAAAGAAAGAATTTGAAGAAATTTTAGGTATGCAAAAGGCAGAGGATCAGACTGTTCAGGACAAATTTGATGTGAAAGTTTCTGAAAGTTCTCCCGATCTTTCAATTAACGAATCATATCCAGATTCGAATTATAAATCGTTACGGATGGATATATTTGCAGAATATGAATCCGATGAATCATGTGGAAAATTAAGTAACAAAAACTCTGAAACAGTATCTTCATCTGCTAGCATAAAAGGTGGAGATGAATCTAATGAAGGAAAAGCAGCTCTTAAATTAATTCCCAAACAATTGTTAGTTCGACGAAACAACGAACGTGTGAAAACAAAATTAATTTCAGATGATCCGGTACAACATGCTGCAGCTCTATTAACTATCCAAAAAAAGCTTCGGGAGTCGCATGCTGTGAGGAACGACATAAAGAATACATCTTGTGAAGAATCTTCTACTGAATTTAAGATTGAGTGTGAAAAAGCAACTAACATTCACGCACCGATTGCTGAAGTTATTCCTACAGAACAGACAACTATTACAGATGTTAAGGTGGATTCCAAAGATGTATCGATAACTGTAAAGACTTCAATTATCACAAAATCAGAATCACCAGGCGCAGTGAAGCTCGATTTCAATGAATATAAATCTGGAGATAAAGGAATTAAACTGGAAGAATATAAAAAATCTAGACCACTTAGCACTAAAGATGTTAGTGATACAGAGAGTCAGATGAGGTCACCGAGCAGAGAACAGAAAAAAAAGAGCCCTAGTAGAAGAGAAAACAGAGAAGATAAACGAATTAGTGATCGTAGTAAAGAAAAAAGAGATAAAAAATTTGACGATAGAGAAAGAGGAGATAAAAAGGATAATAGGAGTTCAAAACAAGAGTACAATGAAAGCAGAAGAAGACCCAGTCCTTCCGGTAGTCGTATTAAGAAAAGAAGAAGTACCTCTTGGGAACGGGACGAAAGTCGTAGCGAAAGCCATAGTCGTAGTTGGAGTAGAAGTAGAAGCAAGAGTCCAAAGAAAAAGGAAGAATCGCTTGCAAGTTCTTCCACCAAAGAAAAACGATCAAATAGAATGGACGATGATAGATCTGGTAGATCTAGAGTAGATGATAGAAGGGAAAGATCTCTAAGGAGTCCACCTCGATCTAACACTGCCCCATATAACAAAGGTAATATTTCCTTGCTTCTTTCATATTTACCTCTTTCTTTCATATTTCGACTTTTAGAATTTAGTATTATTAATTATTGTTTATAGATCATTTTAAGAAACATACATCCACTAAAGGAGATCGAGATGAGTGGAATAGAAGAAAATATGATTGCATGGAAAGAGAAAAAGAAACTAGATCGTATGAACCAATAGAAGTATTAAGGGAAAGAAACATAGATCCTGATAGACATAGAGATAGTAGGTTTCGTGGAGATGAAACAGATCGATCATTGTGGTTATATGAAACGGAAAACATACTTCGGGATGGAAATGAGTCTTTGGATTCCTATTCCAATGGTCAAGATCTAGATCTTGATTATGAAGAAAAAGCATACTATAGGGATGACAGTATTGAAAGAGATATCATGGAAGGTCCTTTCCGTCCTTCATCAAAATTCAAACATAGGTACCATTAATATAAATAATTATTAGCAAAAATACTATCAGTATTAATACAAAGCATTACAAAATTTATATTGTTTTAAAAGAAAAAGTAGGCTCAGTACGAGAAGAGACAGACAATGGGAGAAAGAAAGAGAATCATTGGATCTAGATAGACATGGACACGTTCGACGATCAGAAAAACTACCACCATCTAGAGGTCGGTTGTCACCACGGCTACGAAGATCACCCCCTAGATCTTCACACGACCGCTTTAGACGTGGTTCTAGATCGCGATCGAAGTCATGGTCAAGGTCAAGATCACGATCTAGATCAAGATCTAGGTCTAGATCACGATCGCGATCAAGATCCAGGTCTCGATCCATCATACGTTCAAGGTCTCGATCCAGGTCAGGATCTCGATCAAGAACCAGATCTACTTCAGACTCTAGAATAAGAAGTCCAGATCACTTACGAATAACGGAACGCTTACGAACTTCTAGGTGAATTTTTAAAAACAATTTATAATAATTAATAAATTATGTTAATAGTTAGTAAGCCAATCTTACTGTCAATTCAGATCACCTTCTGTGGGACGAGGTAGAGTCAGCGAAAGTTCAAGGGAAAGGAAGGATGAACACGATAATATGAAACTAAATAGCTGTGCTGAGAGAGGTAGACGAATAGAAACGATCGTGCAGTCCGTGTCCGGTTTATCTAGGGATTCGACTGTATTAGACTCGGAAATGCACATCGGTGACAATATGGAGACAGTCGCAGCAGGTTTTCAATATTCGACTGAAAATGAAGTTGGAAATGAATACTATTATACAGAGAATAACTTGACTTACCCACCGTGCATTGATGACACTGTAGCGAATTCTCCAAAACGTTTGTCCCTTGATGATAGGTAATAGCTATAGAAATCGTGTTCGGAATCGTAACCCTAACTGCCCTTCCTTTCCACTGTTTCCTGAATCACTTTAAATTAATTGGTCCCAATATAAATAAAATATATATTTAACTTTAGACATCGTACTTAAATTTTTCCATTAATTTTAGACTAGAACTTGAACTGGGAATTAAGAAGCAACAGGATGGTACAGGAGTGTCGAATGATTATGGAGATAACTTCAATTCCAATGTATGTTATCCATCACCACCTCAACAACAACAGCAAGTGCTGTACCGCCAACAACCTACTGTATTACAGGTACGCAACTAACTATTTACATAAATTAATCAAAGATTTATTTAACATATTGTTCAACTTTTATTTTTCTTTTAAACAATTAACTGAATTTAGTTTTGTAGTCTTTATTTTTTTTCTCATTATAATTATTATACCTATTGTATTTTATTTTATTTCTTTTTTATTTATAATTTGTTTGTATATCTATATTGTCTTTTGTTTGATAGTATGATAAAAATACTAAAATAAAAGAAATTATATATTTGAAATGTTATATAGGTGGGCAATGTGTTGCAAGTAGTACCTGCAGATTTCAATGGAATCCCAGCAGCGCATAGGGAGCCGACTAACTCTTCAACAGCACCGATTGTACGAGGTTCCAGTCAAGTAGTTCGCGTAGGTAATGTTCTTCAAGTTGTACCGACGTCATTAGATTGGAGCGGCGGACAACCCTCGTCGGTCGATCAATCAGGAGGGATGATGTATTCCGCAACAGTCCCTCAACCTTCTCCGGTTCCCTCAGTCCCTATATCTGTACCTGTTCCAGTTCCTGTGCCCATGCCTGTACCAGCTGTTCCACCCACCATAAGCTCATCAACGCCAGTTTCTACTTTGTCTCCAGTTCCATTGCCTATTTCCGTTCCTGTTCCTGGTCCCGTCCCGCTTCCAGTAACACAAACGACGTTCCCTAGAACTGAAGTCGCATCGCAGAGTAAGTAAATGAAATAAATTTTTATTATGACAAATATTGTAAAAGTACTATAAATAATTATTTAAACTATTAATCTATGGAAGTTCCAGTTCTGCCAGTATATAATTACGAAGTTATCTTAGAAACTCGTAGAAAAGAACAGGAAGAACGTAAACGACTACGAGAAATTAGGAGAAAAGATAAAGAACGTAGACGAATTGAAAGAATTAATCGTCGTGCTTTGCAACTGCTAGAAAAAAGTAACATACGCCAGTCAGAGAATACGAATCAGCAAAAGAGTCCAAGCTTGGATCCATCTGTTTTGAAGGCTCTTCGGGAAAATGAAGAACATGTCAATATGGATGGAAAGCAAACTTCTTCTGCTATTTTTGAGAAAGATGAAGAAATGCCGGTTGTCGCATCATCTGCTTCTACGGAAGAGGAGGAAGTGCCTGTTGAAGAAGATGAGGAAGAAGAAGAAGAGGAGGAGGCCGAAGTGGAGGATGACGAAGAAGATGAAGAAGAGGCGGAAGATGACGAAGAAGAAGAAGAAGAAGACGATGAAAAATCACGTTTAAATAAATTGAAAAACGAAGTTGATGAAGTTACTGCGACAATAGCGACAGATGAAATGAATAAGATCCAAATCGATCCAGAATCCAAAGAATGGCCAGAGTTACCTCCTCCACCTTTAAAAGGAATTTTAGTTGCATCAGGTTTCAGGTATTCGATTTTTTGTGTTTATAAGGAACAAAGAAAAATATTTCTTTTGTTTTTAAAATATAAATATATTTTAGGAGAACCTCAGTTCCGAATGGTAACTTGGATGATCTCTCTACCCCTGAAAATGAAAGTGGCGACAATACAGATAAAGAGGGTTTCGAAGCAGATAAGAATGAATCTACCAAAGGCGAAAATGGTGAGAATAAGATAAGCAAATTGAAGATTCAACTGAAAAAATCAAAATTAGCGAAATTATACAAGAGAAAACAAAGGAGTAAAAAATCTGTACAATTCGCGGATGGAATCAAACCTGGAGAAGGTACTAGTCCTAGTGGCGGAGAAGGGGACATGCCTTCTCCACCACCGCCCACATCTGGAATTACTCGAGGTGGAATTCGAGATGCCCGAAGATCTCGCTCTAGAAAGAGTAGTAAGCAAGAGAAAAGAACACGACCACCCAAAACAAAGAAAAAAGTGAAGGTTAGATTCTTTAAATTAATAAGTTCAATATTTGTTAAAATTATAAGATATAGTCACGAACTTGATATTTTGCCACCTAGAAAAGTACCTTCTACTTCTGTTTTAGCGATTAGCATTCTAGTTGAGAGTCTTTCAAGATTTCTAATTAATTTATTACTTTTAAAACAACTAATTAGAATTTTTACGTCTTCGCGACTCTTTCTCTTTCAGAATGTGTCTTTTTTGAAGCCAAATTGAAATAGAATTTTAGAAATTTTAAAGTATTCCTAACTGCTATTATAAAAAATTTCCTGTGAATGTTAATAATTAACTTCGATGTCTTTAGCTAATTGTTCTGTGGCCTCCAGTGCATTAGCGATTGTTAAGTCTCTCCGAAATCTCCTTATTTATGATATAGCATAACATAAATCATATTATGTTTTAGAATGTTTTAATTATTCTATTTCAAGAAACAAAGAAAAAATTGAAATAGATTTTCTTTCTTTTCTCTTCTATATTAAATCTATATTATACGAATTATGTTTATTAGGTGAAGATCATAAAATTGAAGAAGCCCCGTGTCACTCCATTAACGGCAATGATGATGGACGATTCAGATGAATTGGATGATCGTTCTCCGCCACCGCCACCTCCAGGATCTCCTCCGCCGCCACATCTTTGGCCAAGTTACCTATCTGCTTACAACGCTATCAATCGTACCAGCGAGACTCAATCAACGACTTTAATTCCGAACACTGTTCAAGCTCCTCCGCCTCCTACTCCGCTGCCTCTATTAGTTCCTCCTCCTCCTTTGAATTACACGATACAACCTTGCAGTAAGGCGTAATGTTTTTTATATTTTAGCTAGCATTATCTTATGATAACACGTAACAATCGTAGATGTTAAGCTTGTAAAATGAACAATATATGAACATTTATTTCTTCATACAGAGACAAAGAGACAAAAAATAAAAATTCGTAGGTGTGGCCTTGATATAAAGGTTTTGTGAGATCGTTGAAACTTTATGCGTGACTTAAGCATCAAAAGTAATGTATTATTGTTAGTGACAAATTTATTGTCTGTTTGCTTTTTGTAAATAGCTTCATTCTTTGTGACACGATTATTAACCGCCTTCAGAATGAAGACAGTTCACGTACAAGTGTTCCATTGCGTCCACATCTCTACAAATTCGCGTTGCGTTTATATATTTTTCGATACGAAGAAACGAATAACCGAAGAAAAAAGAAGAGATCAATGGTACAATGGAAAATTGTAACACGTGAAATGAGTGTAATTTATACGAAAACTTGAAGGAACGATTATTAACAACAATTACATTGTTGAAAATGTAAAATACCCGTAAAACAGGTGAATTTATCATTGTATATTTTACTTTTGTAGTTTACCAATTATTTTTTATTTAGACATAGTTTTAAAGAAAAAAGGGTCTTGATGCAATTTCTTTTTCTTTTCCTTAATATTTTTTCATTATTTGAACTCATTTTACTTGCGAGATTAAAATTTGTATATACGCGGGGAAATAGATGTGATTAGACCAAATTTCATAATAATCGATGAATAAGATAAATAAATAAGAAAATAAAGCTAAGCTCTACAACTAATTTTCTCTAAATTTCTAACATTCGTTGTACATATCTCGAGTAATCATTGTTTAGCGCGCGATGATCGTAATTTCTTTTTACGCCAAAAATACATGGTTTCCTTTTCGCAACACATAATATTTCTCATCTTTAATAAGAGAACATTAACTGCCCGTAATATCTGAATTTCCACAACTTTTTGAGAAGTATCAATTTGTATCAAATAAACGTAATTCTTTTAATAAATCTTGTGCGTTCATTTCAAAGTACGGTGCACGTCATCAACTGCAGTCGTAATAGTCCCATCGTATATTTAATAATGAGAATCTGCTTGACCATAGATAAAAGTCGCACTTTTATAATCATATGGAAGCATACTAGTTATTCTTAGTTAGCGAATATTTTTTCACAATTTAAGTATTCTACTGAGATCATTAAAGAAAAACAATTTTGTGTTGATCAAAAGTAAAAAATGAAAGTAGCTATAGTTGGAGGTGGAATAATTGGTTTAACCACAGCTTTACAATTAAAGCGTGAGTTACGTAACGCTGAAATTACAATTTTTGCTACCGATTTTGATAATACTGTCAGCCATGTAGCTGCTGGAATATTTAGAGTTAGTTCATCATATTCTGGACCAACTGAGGAAATAACAAGGTTTATAAATAAAACTAAATTTTGTATCAATTTTGCTCTAGTTTTTTAATTGAATTCTTTTTTTTTTTTAGAAATTGGATACGAGATTCGTATGAATATTATGATGATATCCGAAAATCTTATGAAGCTTCCTTCGCTGGTGTAACTGCTATTTCTGGTTACTTATTCGCTAACTCTTCTCCGGAAACCGTAAAGGTATATATTGTACTTTCAGTAATATCTTTTTATAGATATTATTAGTAATATCTTATTATGATACAATAATTTCATAAAAAATATAACATCCTTCGGGACAAATAATAATAAATGAAATATAGAATTTCTTGTAAAAAAGTACTTTTTCTCTTTTAAAACAGAATTACTGGCTTGAAGATTTAGTACCAATATATAGGAGAACCACGGACGAAGAATTTCAGTTAGTTAACGGAAATTGGAAGTATGGGTCATTTTTTAAAACTCTCCTCACTGAATGCAAACTGCATCTTCCATGGGCACGTAAAAAGTAACAAATTTACTCTTTGGATTAACATAATTCTTTGGAATCACGATTTAAAGAATACTTATTTTTAGATTACAAGATAACGGAACTAAATTAATAAAAAAAAAATTAAATTCTTTAACAGAATTGGTATCTGACTGGGATTTAATTATGAATTGTACAGGTCTCGGAGCACGATTTTTATGTAATGATAGACGTCTCGTTTCTATTCGTGGTCAATTAATCAAAGTATGTTTGTTTCAAGACACATTGTATAGATGAAAAAAAGTTAAAATTATTAATGTTAAAAAATAGGTGAAGGCACCATGGGTGAAAACATTCTTTTATGGCGAATTAGACACTTACATTATACCAGGTTTTAATGGTATACTTACTCTGGGTGGATCGAGAAATTTTGATTCTGAAAACATGAAAATTTGCCCGTATGAGCTTGTAGCGATTCGTCAAAGATGTGAAAATTTCCTACCAGCTATTAAAACAGCAGAAATTGTAAAAAATGAAGTTGGTTTGCGGCCACATAGAGAAAACAATGTCAGAGTAGAGATCGAACAAATTGTAAACGGATACTCCAAAGCTATTGTTAGTTTCAGTAGAATATTATTTATTTCGATGAAAGCATTTGTTATTATTAATAAAACATTCTGTGTTACAGCTAGTGCACAATTATGGGCATGGGGGTTATGGAGTGTGCACTGCACCTGGTACTGCTAAGTATGCCATTAAGTTGGCGAAAGAAATGCACAAATCTTCTATTGCAAAATTATAAATAATGAATATAATTTCGATGTAATATTAGCAGATGTTATAATCCAATAATACTCGCGAAAATTCTCGAAAACTTATTCATCAATATATATAATTTATTATTAACGAATTTATACAAAAAAATTATTAATATGAGCTAATACTGTGTGGCATTAACAATGTTCTTTTTTTCTTTTCTTTTCTCCTTTTCTTTCTTTGTTTATTACGTACAATACAATATGCTTGTATCTTCAAGTTGTAATTACGTGGCATGAAGTCAATAAATCTCAAATCAAAATAAAATGATGCTTTCGCTATCACAACAAATACATATTTCGAATCAATATCAGTAATTCATCCTCATTTCTCTTTTTGTAATGTACTGCTAAAAGAAGCAGACTATATGAGATATCCACAAACGCCTTTCAACATTTCTATGCTCCAAAGAATTAACGAAGCTCTATAAATCAACGTGTTCACTCGCGTTAGCTTCTGATCAAATACGAGACCCTGGACGTTTACAATGCATTTTAATGCATCATAAAAGATTATTTAACAAACTTGAGAACACCATTGCGAACTAACGTGTACAGCTGTGCTTTATCAAGTGTTTGCTAAACACATTAAATCGTGAATCTCACGATGACGAAAACCATCGAATTTCCATTCGTTTTTTGCTACTTTTTGCCAGGTTTTATGTTCTTCCGAGGTGGAGCTCCCCATCTAAGTGCACTACTGTCCACTGTTAATCGTGGTCTCTTGTATTGACTACTTTTAATATGTTCCTCGACTAATTTGGGTGTGACGCAGATTACATGTTGTCCTTTCCAGTATTTAACCATGTTCATGCTTTGCAGTGTCGATATGATATCCGTTTGTGATATACTTGTCATTTGACTACAAATATTGATCATTATTTAACTTCATTATGCATAATTTAATCTAAATTTGTATACAATTTAGCAAAAAGTACCTCAAATCTTTTATACTAAGTGTGCCCCGGAAATCACGTAAAATTTCTAAAAGAATCCAACTCCAGTAACTTCTGTATGATAATTTTCCTAAGTCACTCAATGGTTTCTCAGGACTACCAACGGTTTGTTCTATTCTGCTTAGCTCATAGCTGAAAGCAATTAGAAGTTTCCCATACCCTTGCCTTTGAAACGGAGGTAAAGTTAAAATACAAGCAACATTATTGCCATCAGGTGATTCTTTCTCCTGAAAGTAAATAAAACATGATAAAAGAAAAGCATAATTTAGAAATTACAAATACCATCAAATATAAAAATCAAAGGTACTTTTGAAAAGTAACCAACTAAATGAGCTCCATGTTTATCAACTTCACACAGAATGTAAAAAAGAAATGGTTCTACATCAAAGTAAAGTGTCTTATGATCCAAAAATAGCTTTGCAAGTAAGCATAAGTTTTGGCAATAAATTTTATGCTCTCTACCATCCACTTCCCAAATACTTAATGTGCCTTTGCGATATATTTCTTTGCCAACTGGTTGTCTATGTGTACATTCACTCTAAAAACAAACGATTCTAACTCTTAATTAAATTTCCATTAAAAATTAAATAGTTTAATATTAACATTTTTTACCATGTGATATCTGTAAGTTTTTTCAAGTCGCATGTATTTAAGACAGTATTCACAAATCCATAACTTTGGTTGTTTACCATATTCCTCTGGATATGGACTAAAGTACCAAGTATCAATTTCATACTTTCCTGGAAATGAACTTTTGAAAATAATGAGACCCTTTTCACACACAAAATTCAATAATGCAAAGTATGTATTGATGCTTACCAATTTGGATTTTATCAATGTATTTAACTTTTGTTATTGCTTCATGTTCCTTTTCTAAAGCAGCAGTTGTTGGATCCATTTCTGCATATGTCTAATTAAAATAAAAAACTTCTGTTACAAAGAAAAACTTTCTACTTTATTAAATATTTTCATAAATATGTACCTTTTGAATATGATTAATTTCATCATGTCTTCTTTTTTGATTTCTTGTAATTTTACGATCTGAAGAGTCTGCCAATAAATCAGTACCAGAGTTTCTATCTCCACTCTTCCAACTCCTATCACTCATGTCAAATCTGCTTGACATAATTCTATCTCTGGGTACCCATTCATCCAATCTTCTATTATGTCCTTCATAGTGTACATAATATTCATAATGGCTTTCACTCTCATTATATCGAGTTTGAATAATTTCTGCTGGATCTACATAGAATTAAAAAATTTCTTTCTTTAATACCATGTACATAACTTTTTTGTAACTTCATGTCTTCTTTTAATATCTTATTATTTAAAAAATATCAAATACTTTTACTTTAACATATTTTCTGTTCATAAATATTTTAATTTTCATAAAAGGATATAATAGAAAAATAAAAATAAATCAACGTTAACAACATATTTTTTATATGTAAAATATTACTGACTCAAATATTACACATGACACCGTTTGTAATGTTTTCAAAACAAATATGGTTTATCAAGGCGAAGCCGGTAATACAAACACAAATATGAAGTCACAAAAAAAGCGCGCGGATAAATGTCTATTAACATGAGATCATTCTTCATACACAATCGTAGATAAAAAGATTATAATCATGTGATAATATATTTACGCCAGGAATCGTCTGATCTACGGACGAGGTAGTGTTCGCCTATATCAAGAGGCAATTCCTCCAGACTGTCCGCGTCATCGCCAGATCCCTTCCCGCCATTCGTCAACGTGTTCTCACGCTTTTCTTGTTTCACCATCGTTTCCTTCGGTCCTACAATACAATTCTCTTTGTTTCTTTGTTCCGATTCTGCCATTTTCCAGATTAAAAATCACTGGTCCTTAAAATGATATTCGCGACTGCGAAACAACCGAAAATAGATGAACATTGCACTTGCTGATGCAACGCGACCAATACGGCCATGAAATTCTCCACAACGTATATTACATATATATAAAAGTAACTAGATCGTTCGAAAAATTCTTACCAGAAGTCACCAATTTTTTTTTTTTATTTGACCTGATAAAAGAAATATATTTAAAGAATTCACTATAAATTACTGATTAAAACGAAAAATTTTATGTATATAAATTATGTATTTCGCTATATACAGATTTAAAAATTACTATATACATGATTTTACTACAAGAATTAAGGAATATACATATAAAATTATTGAATAAATAATATTTTAAACAATGAATATAAAATGCATAATTTCTATATAATATTTATAAAATATTATAAGAATATTATTTCATTTTATTTATACGTTACTTTAATACATATTTTGTTTATAACATTTAATGAATATACCAATGCATATTAATAACACATAATGAACTAAAAATCTAACATGAATAAATTATGCATTAAATATTTGCAATATTCAAAATTATTACAATACTTTCAATAAAAACAAATAAAACAAACACGTAATTGATACCAAATTATAAATGGCGCGTATAAGAAGAATAATGGTCATTACAACATATTACTGCTTCCATCTACAGTGAATTATGCGGTATTTTATAAATATCGATTTTTATTCAAACTAAGTATAATCGAAATATATTCGTGCGTATCGTTTCAATTCTATAAGTCAGTTTTACGATCTAATATTTATTTATCGTGCAGTTATCAATACTATTTATCAAGATAATTATAGACATGGAACTAAGAAATTTATTTATCGTAATTACATAACCTTTAGTTAATTCAATTATTGTATATTTTAAAAAAACGAAATCATGTCAGACTCTTTATACTTTGAAGGATATGATACAAAATGTACTGATCTATTTTGATGTTAAAGTTGTTAATATCATCAAATATTAGAAATTTTAGAAATGTTACGACGAAACAGGTAAAATGTGTATATTATGTAATCGATTACATATATTACTTTTAATTTCCTTGATAACTGATCATAGTAATGTATTATTTTTACCATTTTTCTCTTATTTAAAAAATGTTAATAAAATGTTTATATAGTAAATTATACTATACAGATTAAAGAATAAAGTGATTGCAATTGGTCTCCTGGTGCTGGCTACTGTAATTTACAATGAATTTTCAGTGTATGGTATACAAAAATTAAAATGGTCAGTACGAGAATGTTCAGAATGTGTTAAGATATTACTTGTCGCCGATCCTCAAATATTGGGCAAAGAAAATGAAAATTATTTTGGTTCATGGATAGCACAATGGGATAGTGACAAGTATGAATAATGATTAATTTGTTTATTGAACAATAAATCTTATACAATTTTGAATATTCTTATTAAATATAAACATTGACCTGCATTTTGTTCCACAGTTTCTTATTTGCAGGTATTTGAAAAAAACATTTTCAAAAGCCTTATACCACTCTGATCCTCATGTTGTTATATTTTTGGGGGATCTTATGGATGAAGGTCATATTGCCACTGTAGAAAATTTTCAAGCTTACAAAAAGAGATTAGATTCTATCTTTGAAATGCCTGATCATATAATGGTATGATTATATATAATATGGGAAATGATATTGTTGAAGATGTGTGTAAATATATTTTTTTTTCTAGAAAATTTACCTGCCAGGAGATAATGATATTGGAGGTGAAGAGGATGCAGTTTCATCCAATATTCATAATAGATTTAATTTTGCCTATAGTCAACCAGATACTTTAGTTTATAAAACAGTAACATTTTTCAAGGTAAAAGGAACAAAAATTTAATAACATTTTGAATTATACTGCCAAAGTGTAATATGCACATTTTCCTTTATTAGGTAAATAGATTAACACATACAATGCCAGAAGCACCAAAAGATGCCTTTCTCAATGATTATGCAGAGAGAAACACAACAAATGTAGTACTTAGTCATATGCCATTGTTATTTATGCCTGGTACTTTTGTTCAAAATGTATGTAAAATGTGTTCATTTATTAAAAAATTATGTTACTTTCACTTTTCATTAATAATTGCATTACAATGGTAGGTACTGAAAGAATTGTCTCCCCAAATTATTTTTACTGCACATGAACATAAGGCAATGCATATCAGTTTAGACACAGCAACAGATCAGTTAAGTGAGATTTGGATTTTACCTCCATATGAGACACCATTATACCAATTAAGAATGGATGTAGGTGATATTCACGAATTGCAAATACCCACGTGTTCATATAGAATGGGCACACCTCACACTGGTTATGGACTTGCTTATATTGGTAGAGAAAATATAACACTATGTTCAGTTATAAAATTTGTTACTTTTCTTTTTAATTATGTTCCCTTTCTCCATTTTTAGATACACAAGAGAAAGTGATAGAGTTTACAATTTTATGGCTCCCAGGAAGATTTCCTCAATTATGGATTTATGTTTATGTTGGAATATTTATTATAGCCTTTAGTGTTTGCACATGTATTTCCAGTTATTGCATAAAAAACCATGCAGCATATAGTCGCATGTCTTCTATATAAGGCAGTATACAGTCAAAAATACATCATACCAATACAAAATGAAAACTAAAATATAATGACTTGACATTAGAAATGAGGTATAAAGGTCCGTCCAATGCAAGTGATTCTGTTACCATCTATGTCAAGTTGAGAATGGAATTTATATTACTCCTGTTTAAATAAATTCAAAGAGATTGCAACCCCTATATTAAAATAGCATAATATTGTTGATTTTTTTTAGAAGAGATGGTTTATATTTATGTGTGAAAATGTATATATGTTTGTCCAAAATAAATAAATATTACATGTTAAAATAGGTTTATCACTTTCCATAGTAATTATATTGGATTTAAATAATCGTATAATATAACACAAAAGTAATGCAATTTTATGTTTCATTCAAAAAAATAATATAGACTAGCATTAGTTAGCACAACATTATAATATTTAAAATATTGAAAACGTTTCTTGAAGTTTTATAAAATTTCGCTAAAATATTTAAAATAGAAACGTAGTATAATTCAACCAACCATTGATCGACAATACATAAATATTTAAGATTTAATGCACTTATACGTGTTGAAAGCAGCACATTTTATAATTCAATTTTGTTTTGTATCGTATTTGTAAGGAAATTGATTAGTAAAAATTGACAAATTGAATTTGTTTATACGCACGCTTCGTATATCAATATTTAACACGATGGGAAAACGGAAGGCCAGTGATAATGCAGGAAATCCGAATCAAGATTTGTGCGATTTTTTGATGGGTAAATTATTTATTATATATTGTATATTTTTGTATTACTGAAGCTACTATAAAAATTATAATAGTTTTAATTGATTGATAAAAATATTATTTTATTTGACATTATTTATAACCTTAGAGTTTTATATCATATAAAGATTAAAATCAGTTGCATGTTTAAATGTTCTAACTACAATTTTCTCCTCTTCATTACTATACGATGTGTAAATTTATATAATGATATTACAGAGTTGGCAAATTATGAACGAAATGTTAGTAAAAATATTTATAAATATAATGCTTATCGCAAAGCTGCTGGCACATTAAGTGGATTATCAGAAAGAGTAAAAAGTGGTCAAGAAGCAAGAAAGTTGCCAGGAATTGGTGAGAAAATTGCTAAAAAGATTGATGAATTTCTCAATACTGGAAAATTACAAAAGTTGGAAGATGTACTTATTTGAATTTATTTCTTGAATAATGAAATATATATTAATTTCTTCCTGTACTAATTTAAAAATTTTATATTTTCATAGATTAATAAAGATGAAAACAACATTGCAATTAATTTGTTAACACGTGTGTCTGGTATTGGACCTGCAAAAGCCAAAGAATTAATAGATGCCGGTATTAAGACTTTAAATGATTTAAAGAAGCATCAGGAAAAACTTAATCATCATCAAAAAATTGGTCTTAAGTATGATGAAAGGAAGAATAAACTATTACACCGTGCTTATTAGTCCTTTTTATAATAATTATGTTTCAGATATTTTGAAGACTTTGAGAAAAGGATTCCTAGAAAAGAGATTGAGCAAATTGAAAAACTTTTAAAAGATACTATCTTAAATCTGAGTAAGGAATACATTGTAACAATTTGTGGAAGTTATAGACGTGGGAAAGAAGAAAGTGGTGACATTGATGTTCTATTAACACATCCTACATTAACATCCATAGAGAAAGACTCAAAGAAAAAAATTTCGGTTTTAAAAAATGTTATAGAAAGTCTTGAAAAAAAAAAATTTATTACAGATACAATATCTCTTGGGCCAACAAAGTTTATGGTATATTAATTATGATGTACAATTATGTTTAAGTAAAGAAATTATATTTAAAGTTTTTGATTTAATTTTAGGGTGTATGTCAAGCTTTAGGTGACAGTAAGAAATTATTTAGGAGAATTGACATTCGACTTGTATCTTATGATCAGTATTATTGTGCTGTACTTTATTTTACTGGAAGTGATCTTTTTAATAAAGACATGAGGGCACATGCTTTGGAAAAGCACTATACTTTAAATGAATATACACTAAAACATCTTACATCTGAAGGTATAAACAGACAAGAATATTTACAATGTGAGGGTACATATATATATGTACATATCAGTACAACTTGTATTATAGGTACTCCTGGAGAGGCAGAAAAAATTACATGCGAAGAAGATATTTTTCGAATTTTAGAATTGCCATATAAAGAGCCAAAAGACAGAAATTCATAAGCAATGATATTTATTATATACTAAAACTGATATATTAGTTATTTATATACTGTTTTATCCATGTAACATTTTCATTTTCTTTAATTATTAAAATAACGAAACGTAAAGATTGATTTATTATTTTTATTTATAAAAATTAAATATGTTGTTTAAAATAGTTATTTAAAGCTGAAATAGCATATAAAGCTTTCTTAATTAATATCCGTTAACCAATGTTAACAATGTTTTTAATATAAATGTGTTTGTTTTTGTATAACTATTTTTCTTTGTTTATGACAGCATTATCTTACATTCTTTTTTTTAAATGTTAAAATATAAAAAAGAAATACTTAATAACAAAGGCAACCATAAATTCATATGCTGATACATTACTTTTAAACAGTTATGATAATATCTTTTCTGTAAAGAAGATATGCAATTATTGCCCATAAAGTTGTTGTCCATAAGTTCATAGCAAGAAGGAGTGCATGTGAAGGATGAGCAATATTCCATTTCCACGGGAATAAACCTTTCATCAAATAATCACCCACGTAAAGAAAAATTGGATTTATTCCTATAAAAAGTAATAAATAAACTTACATAAAAAAAATATTTAATTATATTCCGTTTGTACATTAATACATACCAGCATAAGTAAATGGAGCTCCACTCCAAAATTGCTTATAATCAATAAGAACATATAAAAGTGCATACAGTAAGAAAGCAAAACTGGAACAAGTCAAAACATATGACAATGTCATCATGTTTTTACTAACTGGAATAACGCCTCCTTCAGTTCTAAAATTGCATAAAATTCCAGCAATGATACCCTGAAGAAAAATGTTTTTCTTTAACTAATAAAAGATATGTTATTTTTATAGATATTTATTTCCTATTTTTTACCGTAACTACTGCCCATAAAGACCATCTAATTACTCTAGAATTGCACTGATAATATAGGAGCAGAATCTTGCCAGCATGAACTCCCAAATAGACAATAAATATAGCCGATACAGTATTCATCAAACCTGCAATTTAATTGTAATTATAAATACTGTACTATAAATGAAACAATTTTCATACTATGAACTTAATGGTTTTAATATACCTTCAGGATCATAACGTGAAATTTGATCATAAATAAAATTGTTTGTTTTATTATACGTATGATTTCCAAAAATCAATCTATCTATGTAACCAGCTGCACCAGCAGTGCAATTTCTGTATTTTCCGCGATAATGATATTTTCCACCAGGTCCAAAGTAACCCGTTGGACAGTTTGGTACAGGAAGAAGGAAGGTTATTAAAGTGTGTGTAGTCACAATTCCTATCATAATCAACCATTGAGGCCAGCTATCTAAGATGTCTCGGTACATACCGAAACGCCCGAACTGGAGTAATGTATCCTAATGAGTTATTTTTATAGACATTCATCAGATAAATGTACAAATTATACGGAAAAAAAGATGGCTAGATACAAACCTGAGAATAAGGTTTCATGAAAATTATTTCCAATGTGGTACATACAAAATATGATATGGCCAGTAACTGAAGAACACCAGGAAAACGAAGGTCATTTAAGGATTTACTAGACTTTGAATTTAACATTAATCCGAGAAGAATCAATATGACTGATCGTCGAAGACAGCGTAAAATTATTTTATAACGTAAAGTCGTTACGCGAAGTTCTGCGCGTTTTGAAATTGTTATCGTTAGACCCATGATCCACGCAAACCTGTAAACTATTCTTTGTAATACTTAGAACACTCAGTATAGAATTAATAATTATTTACCAAGGCAGTACCAAATCAGCTACAGAAAGTCCAAACCATGCACTATGATGGAAAAAGACATATTGTCCTCCTCCATTATTCACAAATATCATCAATAATATAGAAATTCTGTAATAATATAAATAATGATATTTGAAATAACAATTATATTAAAAATATATAAAAATATAAAAATACCCTCTAAATGTGTCCACTGATCGTATTCGTGTACTAAATTTTGTAATTCTCATTACTGGTTGTGTTGAACTTTCTGCTTCTTGAAGTCTATCCCAGTCCTAAAACAAAATTAAAGTAATTATAATGAAATCTGATATTAATATATCAAACCATACTTACATCATGTACATTATTGGGTGACAATTTTCTCCTTATTACTTGTACAATAACTTTAGATAGTGTCCATAAAATTGCTAATAAAATATATATCATAAATGCTGTAAAAATTGCTGCAAATGAAATGTTAATATTTTATAATTAATAATAATTATAATAATATATTTTAAAATGTGACTTACTCAGATGATTTTCTGTTGGTTCATGTATCACATAAATGCTATTACATATGTCAGATAATTTCCATCCATATTTACCATGTTCTTTAAAAGTATAACCTGTGCTATAAAGATAATTGGAAATAAATATATATTTGGATAAAAATATATACAGGAAAACAAAATACTTACTGGCAATGATCATAAGTTTGTTCAGGTTCATCAGTTTGAAAATACAAATGTAATGGGTACTTTGTGCTTATTACTAAATTTTTGTTTTTGTGTGGATTTAAAGTTGCTACTGGAACACCATTACCCTATAAATCAACAATTTGTATAGAACTTAAGCATTCGCATTTATTTAAAATATATAAGTCAATTTTAAATTCATAATATTTAAATACATACCGTATAAGCTTCCTCTGCTATCAAATAAAGAATAACACGATAAGAACAATAATTGACAACACTAAAGCATGCTTGGTCTATTTCAAATGAAAAATTTGAATTAAGACAAGAATTCAAACTTGAGTTTAGCATTTTGAAACAATCACTTTTACGTAAGCAGTAATATTTTTACAAATTCTCACAAGTTAATTTATTGTATAAGGCATAACTTGATGTCATGTCTGAAATTAGATATACCACAATATTAAAAAAAATAAACAAATCATCATTTTTATTGTTAAATATAAAATAATTATATAATAATATTTTTCTGAATAATATATGCTTTGATTAATACACTTCTTCAAAGTAATTCATATACAAGTTAAACTATCCTGGTATAAATTGAAAATATATTTTTGCAAATGAACACATGACTTTCTCCTTTTTTTTGTAAAAACTGAAATCAAAGAAATACTGCAGACGATATACGGTAAATCAAATTTTGTTGTGCTTTTAAAAAACGAATTATTTATATAAATTATTATTCACATAAAAGATGATACTAATTCGATCGAAAAGAGTGATAAAACATTAAAAAAATATCGTGAGTACAGTATAATTGTCAAAACATAACAACGTATTAGGTGTTAAACAATGTATTCATAAACCTTTAAGAGGAATATGTATGAGACAAGAATTACATAGAAAAATAGTATCAAATGCGATATATAATTTATAGTTACAAGCAATTGTAAATACTTAATTTTGTTATGGAAGGACAATAAATATTATCAAAGATTGCTTCAAGAAAACAATAATAGTGAATATAGGAAAAATGGCGGAATTCCCCTATTTTTAGTAATGTTGGTTAAAACACATGCGTACACATCCTAGTCATGTACTGATGTTACACATTGACTCGATGATTCATTACACGCAACTTGATATTTAAATTTATATTTATCTTTATCTTTATATTTATACTTATATAGGTATTTATATTGACCAGCATTTATAGTACTAATCTCAATTTTGTTTCGTTGTTTATTAATTAATTTATTCGTGTATTATATAGAATCGCTATATTATTATATCTACAAAATGTATATTCACTTCTTTTATTATTTTATAATGAAACTTTAGTACCATTTTTATTATTTTTGCAAGGAAGAATACAATTTGCGAGCAATAAAAAGTATATATACACTTATGTATATTGTGTAATTATAACAAATTATGACACAATTGACAACGAGGAAACTTCTCTTTAAAAAATACAACTTGAAATAAAGGCTACATAAGTTACCATCTATATAAAGTAATATATATAATAAATACTTCACATAGAAAGTAATTTATATGACAAATACCCTATATAGAAAGTAATTTACATGACAAATACTTTAAATAAAAAGTAATTTACATATATTTCTACTTATATACAATTCATGTTTTAAAAAATTAGATTAAAAGTTTGTAAAGGTATTCATATTTTATTATGAATCTATACATTAAATTTATTTCATTTTATGCTGGATATATTCTGACATCTTAATTTTCCGTTTCCGTATTTCAATGTTAATTTATATAAAATCATATTTTCCACAGAAAAAGAGAATTATTCATGTTAAAATTCGAATTCCGTAAAGTAAACTACAGCCAAATTTAAACACAATCATAAATAACACAAAGACACAGTCTGCAATATACCAAATTTCATTCCCTTTAATGATAACTGAAAATATAATAACTTTAAAAACTCTGATTCAATACAGAAAATTGACTTATCACTCTCTAAAGTATAAATATGAACTTCAGTATCGTTTATCTGACATTAATTCCAATCTATTTACTATATGATCATTCTTCGTGAATAATCTCTTGCAAACTTGATCGCTACAATTGTGTCGGTATAGTCATCATTATAACTAGGATACCTTAATGAAAATCTATCAAGAAAATTATACAAATTCTGGTGCCAAAAAGTATCCACTAATATGAATAAATTCGATCCTAGTAGTTCGAACAATCGGAAATGCTTAGTTTCCTTAAAATTAACAATGAGCGAATCGAATAAAAATAAGTCTTTAAATAAAAAATGAATGAAGCAACACACACTTCCGTCCGTATTTTTCAAAAACACACTCCCGAAACCGAAAAAAAATATCCATTCACGTTAAGGAAGAATTCACTATACGCGGATATATAGAATAAACCTAATCAAAAAGCCTAATTTTGGAAATAGAAGAGAAAACTGTCAATTGCGAAGCATGATTTCACAGTCACCGACACTTTCTCAACTATTTTTTGAAAACGCGCGCTCGAATCGCAAAAAAAATATCCAATCCCGTTAAGAAAGAATTCACTCTACGCTGATACATAAAAAAAACCGGAGTCAAAAGTATAATTTTGAAGATAGAAACCAAAAAGGTACACTGCCCAACACGATCTGAGAGCCACTGACACTTCCGGCACTATTTCTCGAAAACGCACGCTCGAAACCGAAAAAAAATATCCAATCCCGTTAAGGAAAAAATAACTCTACGCGAATCAGTGGACAAATCCGATTCAAAAAGCCAAATTCAAAAACTAGAAGCCGAAAAAGTAAATTGCGCAGCACGATCTGACAGCCACTGACACTTCCGGCACTATTTCTCGAAAACGCACGCTCGAAACCGAAAAAAAATATCCAATCCCCTTAAGGAAAAAATAACTCTACGCGAATCAGTGGACAAATCCGATTCAAAAAGCCTGATTCAAAAACTAGAAGCCAAAAAATTAAATTGCGCAGCACGATCTGACAGCCACTGACACTTCCGGCACTATTTCTCGAAAACGCACGCTCGAAACCGAAAAAAAGTATCCAATCCCGTTAAGGAAAAAATCACTCTACGCG
>NW_016913695.1:363060-387065 GCF_001483705.2 Eufriesea mexicana | reverse complement strand
AAACCGAAAAAAAATATCCAATCCCGTTAAGGAAAAAATCACTCTACGCGAATCAGTGGAAAAATCCGTTTCAAAAAGCCTGATTCAAAAACTAGAAGCCAAAAAGTAAATTGCGCAGCACGATCTGAGAGCCACTGACATTTCCGGCACTATTTCTCGAAAATGCACGTTCGAAACCGAAAAAAAATATCCAATCTCGTTGAGGAAAAAATCACTCTACGCGAATCAGTGGAAAAATCCGTTTCAAAAAGCCTGATTCAAAAACTAGAAGCCAAAAAAGTAAATTGCGCAGCACGATCTGAGAGCCACTGACACTTCCGGCACTATTTCTCGAAAACGCATGATCGAAACCGAAAAAAAGTATCCAATCCCGTTAAGGAAAAAATCACTCTACGCGAATCAGTGGAAAAATCCGTTTCAAAAAGCCTGATTCAAAAACTAGAAGCCAAAAAGTAAATTGCGCAGCACGATCTGAGAGCCACTGACACTTCCGGCACTATTTCTCGAAAACGCACGATCGAAACCGAAAAAAAATATCCAATCCCGTTAAGGAATAAATCACTCTACGCGAATCAGTGGAAAAATCCGATTCAAAAAGCCTAATTCAAAAGATAGAAGCCAAAAAATTAAATTGCGCAGCACGATCTAAGAGCCACTCACACTTTCGGCACTATTTCTCGAAAACGCACGCACGAAACCGAAAAAAAATATCCAATCCCGTTAAGGAATAAATTACTCTACGCGAATCAGTGGAAAAATCCGGTTCAAAAAGCCTAATTCAAAAACTAGAAGCCAAAAAATAAATTGCGCAGCGCGATCTGACAGTCGCGGGCACTTGCCCCTCTATTTTTGGAAAACGCACGCTCGAAACCGAAAAAAAATATCTAATCCCGTTAAGGAAGAAATCACTCTACGCTGTTGTACGAAAAAAACCTAACCGGGAGACCTAATTTCAGAAATATAGACGAGAAAAGTAAACTGTGTAGAATGATTTCTCAAGCACTTGCTTTTCCCTAACTTTGTGTCATATACGCGCCTTCAATTGTAAAATAATTGCCCTACTGGTTTGGAGAACAATCTATTCTCTGCAGGAGTAATGAAATACTTTAATCCACAATCAAAATTTAGAATGTAAATTCGATAATACATAACTATGTTGCAATTGAATGTCAAGATTGGCGAAAAATTGGAAAAACTATTAAAAAGCTTGCTATTCAGTAATGTTGATTAAATATTCGAATGGGCAATCGAAATCTAGAATCTTCTACAGCGGATTGTAACGGATGATGCGGTAGTATTATAGGATCCCGCACTCACACCACTTTATTTTTCATATGTGTCGTTATATGATTTGCACTATGCAACATCCCTTGTTTCACATGTAGTATATTACCACCGAATAAATGTTCACAGCTAGTAATCTTGAACTTCGTAAAATAATTATAACGTCAATCAGCAATATCACTACTTCACGAAACGTTTTGAGATTTAATATTTCACTTTGACGCGTGAGAATACTTCACTATTTGTTAACGGTATGCTTGCTTGCCGCCAACTGGAAGTTGGCTGCAACCGGATACGCTAGGTATTTTTGTAGCGGGAAAATGTTGCATCTTTGAAATAGCTATGTGACAAAGTATTGATGTCGATACTTATTCGATAGAATATCAAACGATGTCTCTTATATTTAATAATATCAATAAAGCAATTATAAATGCATTTCTGTTGCGAAAAATTCGTAATTTCTATAATTAATTCATGAACTGGAATTAATAATTATTCCATTATATTAATGGAAAGACAAACTAGTAGTATCTAGTAGTATAAGGTAATAGTTTAAACACTCTGTACAATAATCACCAATAATGATTTAAATAACAACAAATTCATATCCAGTATTATATTAGAGAGCTTTCTACGGCTGTGCCTTTACGATAAAATTTCAAAAGTTGATGAATTAATTACAGACGAACATGAATTCACAGATGAAGGCAAGTGATTTTGTTCTTGGTAAAAAATAAAATGAAACTACGATGGTTATATGCTTAGGTACTTTTTATTCACTTTGAAAGTTTCACATATGCACGTTAATTGTTAACGACATAATTCTTTGGTTCTTTTTTTGTATCTCTCAATTTATTTTTTATCCTTTCTTCATTGCTCTGAAAATATAAATATAAAACAGTCAATAAAAAACCCTACTTTCTATAATATAATTATAATGTAAACAATAAACTAACTCTTTTTCTTTTTTTATAACTTCTATTTCTTCTTTCTACTAGTTTCTACTAGTTAGAGTCTCTACTTCGTCATCACTTTCCCAATCGCTACTATGGTCTTCCTTTCTTTTGTTATTTGCAAGTCCAGGTAGTTCAATAGCTGGTTGAGAGCTTAATTTTGGATCAGTTAAATGATCACGAGCTGATTTGCCCTTATCACTAAACTTTTTATTTAATATCAGATTCTTCTTCATCTTACTCTGCTTGTTCACCAAATGATAAAAGATTGAAATCTCTGTAACAAAATTTTTCATTGCAAAAAACAATACTATCGAGACTAAATTATGCAAACATATATGATTTTAATTTTGCTGCTGCTGTTTTAGTTTTTGAATTGTCCTTTACTTCTTCACTTTGCTGTACTATTATTTTTGGGATAATATCAGAAAATGGATTGTTCAATATTATATTTTATATCAATCTTGGAGGATAAAGTAGTCTATCATTCTACAAAACAGAGGAAATATTATATTTATATCAATTCTTGATATATTTTCTTGCAAACATTAAATTTACCTCATCTACAAGTGTTTTTTCAAGTTCAAGCATGTTATATATAGTTTCTCCAGTAGAACTAAGAACTAAGAGTAAAGAAGAATTGGGAACCATTATCATCTTTTCCAGCATTAGCCATAGCAATTAAATCTTGCGAAAGAACGTAATCTTGTATGAAATTTGTCCTGAAACACATATATCCAATAATTATTTTTGAATAAAGAAGGAATTCATTTTATTTTAAAATATAGTCTCATTTTAAATGGTTCTCCATATATGTTATTACCTTCTCCTGTACCTATGGGATCACCACCTTGTGTTATGAATCCTTTGAGAATTTTATAAAATATAGTGTCATCCTAATAATATGCCTTTGAAGTTTCTTTTGCCAATAATTCTATCTCAATACTACCAACAGTTGTTTTTTTTATGACCTAGTTATAACAAATATATTAGTTTTATTAATGTAAAATACTTTTAAAATCAAATTTATTACAATTTATTACTTACTATTGTAATTCAAATTAGAAATTATTTAATATATTAATAAAGAAATTTAGAAAGTAAATATTGTATATTGGTTAAATTTTTAAAAACAGGTATACAATCTATTGAAATATTATTAACTAATACTTATTACTATACCCTTAGTAGTTGGCTTTTGCATATAAATATTACTCATGTTTGTAAGTCTCCTATAATAAAAAAAATCCTTCGTCAATAATATTTCATATTAAATCTGTGGTCATTTATAAATCAGTCAAATGGTTCTTTTCTCGAATAATCATCAGCAGGTAAGATGTAGCTTTTACCTCCTTTTGACATTGGCTTTATTGGTCCAATCAATTCCATGTGCCATAGCCCTATTATTCCTGCAGCTTTTATAGTTTTCAAGTTCTTATAGATATTTCTACACATTTGGGCCTTAATGCAGCATTTACACTCTATATTCAATTTATCTTTAACTTTTATAATTATTACCAAGTATTCATTCTCCATCTCTTCAATGATCCTCATATTTGCATGTCAATGCCACACATCCTTCTCTGTTGATACATATGCTGTCTCTTTCCTGTTTCTTGATTCAACATAATATGCGTTTCTTCTTCTCACTCCTTTTATTCGAAGCTCTCTTTTTTCTTTATATACTTCAGCTCCATCATTCTGCAACTTAACATATTAGCGATGATCATTGACTTTGACAACTGATATTAATATTTATTTAGATCAGGAATACAACATACCTTTCAATCTCACTGTATTCTCTATATCTTGTTGTTATAAGAGGCCATCACCTAAATTAATTTTATTCCTTTTTGTCTGCCTAAACCATTTCCATTTTCTGAATCTTTATTTGACCATCAAAGATTTCTATCTTGTATGTCATATGGTTAGCCAACCTAGAATCTAATAGACATATCATACCTTACATATTTGTATTGCTGCTTCCATTTTTTCTTGCCATAAAATATAATTCTTGGTATCCAATGGCTCTATGCTGGTGATATTCCATGAGTCCAATATTTTTCTACTGTTGCACATGCCTGTTTATTTCAACAGAATATTGTCTTTTCGCAACCAAGCTCTGCTATCACTAATAAAAGGTGGAAAAGCAATGGCTCATAACTTACACTATTTAATTACAACTAAAGGTTATGTTAATACAAAGACGTACATTCTTTTGCGTGATAAAGGTACACCTGCATGGATACAACAATGCTTTCAGCGTTTTTGCCAATTTGTTCTCATTTCCTATGCACTCTCCTGTTCCACTAGGAGAAAAATTAACAAATCACTCAATTTCTGTGATTAATTTATGAACTTTTATAATTGTGTTGTAAAGACATACCTTTGCATATTTCTCGTCTGCCAGGTAAAGAAATGAATGCTGATTGTCTAATTAAAACCACTGTTTGGGCTGAATTTATTAAAGAATGTAGAAAACTTTATGGGTTTTTTAAGTAACCAAAGGGATGAGAAGAGAACGTGTGTTAGTTATTTATGTCGTTTTATTGTTTTATTTATTTCGTCCACCATGTCACGTGGATTTAGGCGACCTCTAGGCGCAATCTATGTTCTTTCTACCTAATCCGAGTTTCGAGTACAAAATCATAGATGACACTGATTTTCTTTGAATAGATTACTAACTCATTAATAACATTGGTTATGTGCTCCTGATACTTCCTAATAAACCAATTCAGCAGTCGAAAATTAATAAATTACTCAATTTTTATGATGAATTTATGAATTTTTATAATTGCATCGTAAAGGCGCAACCTTCATTAACTTTCTAATATAATTTTCGATAGTAATTTCTTCTCAATTAATTGTTTATTAATATTTATTTCATCGTGGTCGAAATATTTCTGAAGATCGTAATTGTTTATCATTAATAACTATTTTTAATGCAGTTAATTTATGAATTTTATGCACGCATTATGTAAACGATATCCTAGAGCATGTTCACATATAATTTTTGTTCACATTTTGCTTCTAGTATTGTTATAACATTTATAACTGCATAACAAAGATGGAATTATAGGCAACATTCTTATACAGTGTTTAATTTACTAATTAATACTTGCATGAGCGATAGGTTTTGTATTTCCTGTATTTAATGATTATTTATATTTTCGTTTTCTTTCTGTAGTAAGTAAGATTGCTATAGAAAAGTGCTTTTCTTGCATAATATTGTTATTATTTTGTAATAAATATATACTAGCATAAGAAAGCGTAAAAAATAAATTTTTTTATTAAGAAATGTTATTTATAATTGTTTATTTACAGTGTTTTCAAGGCGAAAAATGAGTACAAAATAAAAAATAGATTGGAAAAAACTACTAACTATGGACGGGAATCGAACCCCCGTCCTCCACCATATGAATTGTCCTTGTGAGCCGAAATACCATGTAAGCATTGCTACGGGGGAGCAGCGCCCAACATCATGTACTCTAACTTTGCATCCACATAGGTGTGCAAGAACGGCTTCCAGTCCGACTTTATTTTCTATTAATATTTATACAAAATATTTTAAAGTATTTGAATCCCGTGGATGCAGTTTCGTTGCCAGTAAAATGTTCAGTAAAAGTCAATTTTCAATAAAAGTGATAAAGGAAATTTTTTCTCCTTGGAAGATGCTCTTAAAGATCCGGAAGGAAGTTTTCATTTCCAGGCGATGCCAAAAATGGTCTTTTTCAATATCCTCCTTTAATTATCGCTGCAAATGAAAAGCAGTAAATGGTCAGGGTTCTTCAAACAACGCATCCGATAATGATCGAAGTTTGATAAGCTGTTTTGCAGTTATCTATAATATATAAGTTGAAGGTACCAACTGAAGAGTCAGAAGTACGCCATGTTTATTCTTATATTGTACTCAATTATATACTGTTGTCTTTATTTGCTTAAGCTTATTTATTCGATCCGTTCGTCTAAAGCCAAGTCAAATTTTAATGATGGAGGCAACGAGGTAAACGTATCGTTACATTTTGAGACGCTTTGTGTCCTCCTGTGGAAAGTGCAAGTTTACCCGTCTACTTTGCAACAAGTTGCATATCCGATTTTCGTATCTTATAATTAATGTGTAATTATGTGAAAATTAAAAACAATGTTAAACGACGTTACTGCTTCAGTTTGTGAATGTTTAATGTGCAATTGTGCTTTTTCTTGATTTGGTAAAATGACGACTTCAAAACTATTATCGTACGGTTGTGATAATATAATCGATATAGAGAGACTGATTCAGATATGGATATCGGCAATAACCAATATTTTTAGATTAATCACTATTTTTTTAAATATTTTTTCAATAATTTTTTATTTTTGTTACTTCTGTGAACTTTTCTTGAAAAATTGTTACTTGCAGTTTTGATGGATAAAGTACCAAGAATTACGTCTTTTCTCTAGTGTTCAGAAGTTTAATGCCATGGATAATTGATATTTAAGAATTTAACTGCTAATTTACGAGAAAAAGATGTGGTAAAAGTTTTTTATTTCGAATACTACGAATTTGCAATAGACTATTGCATACATCCTTTATTTGTTTCACTTTGTTATAATTATAATTTGTTTATTTTACAATTCAATTCTTTTGTTGTACAATTCAATTTTATAGTGATTTACAAATTTCTTTTAATTTTCAAGATTTCTATAATTACAAATTCCAAAATTTATCTTTCTTTTACTTTAAAATTGTTGGAACTATACAAACATTACACGTCCTTTCATGTATTTTTTTCTTCAACCACATTTATAGGTATTAAGAAATTTTCAATTGTTATCGTTTTGAATCATAAAAGTGTCGGAAAAGGAAGTAAACTAGAAAAACAATGAAAACAAAGGAAAGCTAATATGTATTATCGTTAAATGCCATTCAAGATAAGTGATTTAGACAGATACGAGAACAAAGAAAACTCATGTCGATCGACTACGAAATTGAATGAAATTTTTTTCAAATTGAAAAATTATTAAGAAATACTAAAAGTTATAATCCAATTTAGAATATCAATTCAATTATTAGAGTTTATGCTGAAAAGTTGGCCAGTCGGGAAAAAGTTCGTGCTTTTAGTCTATATTAAAAATTGTTTTTACGCCGGAGAAACTAAACGTTTATTGAATTTCTATCATGATGTTACAAATTGCATTTTTTTCAATTAATTATTTTTCTTATACAAATGCTATTAATTAATATTCAACTCGTGAAAAATATAGGGCGAAAAAGTGGAAAGCTGTGAAAAGATGGACACATTTAAAAAGTGAACATATGAAAATAAAAGAATATGAAAAATTAAAAAATATCATTATGAAAATATTCCTATTATTGGTTTAATAGATACTAGATTAAAAAAAAATTCTAATATTTATAGTTCTACCAAAAATAACATGTACTAATCAAAATATGAATCATCGAATTTAATACATTTCGATAATTATAAAGCAAGGTCATTTGTGCATATCTTTATCAGAAATTTCTTTCTTTTTATTAAACTCATAACATCTCTTTTTTTCTAAATTTACACTGCAATTTTATCAGTAAATTATATCTTTAATTCAAAATTGAGCTTGATTATTTTTTTTTTTCACCAGGTATTTTACGTATATTTTATGATACGAATCAAAAACGAGCTACCAATAAAAAATACCTTTGTTGCCCTATATGAAAAAATAATAATTAAAACCGAATTAAATCTCTTCGGTAGATACACATATTCAACTTTTTACAACAGTGTTTTCTGTTTTTCTTTTTTTTTTTTAGCGATGATTTTAAACTGATGTTTTAAAATTAATTATTTAAATATTTAACACAAATATTTTAATAGCTCTTTATTATTTGAAGGTCAATGAGGTGTGCAGGTGAATGAGACACGTGCCTTTATCGATAATAGCTTTCCTTCCGTATTTTTATTCAATCAAGATAATAACTATATTAAGCGGTTTAATCATGTCTAATGATTATTTATATCTGTTATATAGATATAATGAAATTACGATTTTTCTATCTTTCTTTGTTAAATCATGTTTCTGTTCATATTTCTTTATATTTTCTTATGAATATTTTTATAGTTTTGTATCATTTAAAAGATTTGTATAACGCTTTGTTTAGATTTTGACTAATTTAAGCATGACTTCAAAGGAAACAAAGATATAATTGACCACATGTGTATATGTATCTACATTGTCCTTAAATATTTCAAGATATTTTTCAGTATTGTTTCTTTTGTTTAATATTTATTTATTATTTATTTATTTCCTACCTTTCAGTTTTGAAAGATTTCCGGTTGTCTTCTACATTTTGTACATTTGTGCACTTAACTTCTAATCTTATCTAATCTTATGCGTTTTTAAACCAAATTCTACCTTTTGTTTAATATATATAAATGTATTTCGTTTTAACCTTGCTATTGAATATCCTAGCAGAATATCCTAGTTAACATTAATCTTCCTTTTTTTTTTGTTCTTAAAGTAATAGCACGGATGTCAACAAGCAACATTATTATACGAACGGTTTTGAAAATTAAATCTCGTGTAATACTCATAAAATTCTGAAAAATTCTCAAAAATCTCCCTCCGATGTTCTTCGTCGTATGTAATTTAGAAACTAAAGGATTTCGGAAAGTACAGGAAATCAAACCCAGAATACGGTTCTGTTATCTCGCGTTGCGGAAATCCGTTTATCACTGCTTATCGCGCATTTGTCTGATAATACGTTCTATGCACGTTTCACGATAAAAATGTCATTCTCGGGAAGAGAAAGAAAAGTGGTCACGTGCCGGACAACGATACATCGAGGATCGATACTACGTGTATGATCAATGCAGTAGTCGACTTAGAGGGATTAAAATCTATGATTTTAGATTCGAAGTTCGAGTTCCGCAAAGAGAACATAGATGGCTCTGATGTTACTTGAATAGTTTACTAACTCTGGTTATGTGCTCCCGATACATTTTAATAAATCAATTCGGCAGTAGAAAATTCACAAATTATTCAATATCTGTGACTAATTTATGAACTTTTATAATTGCATCGTACAGGCAGATCCTTCAAGAACTTTCCAATATAATTTTGGATATAAATTTGTCCCTAATTAATTAATTATTAGTGATCATTGCACAGGGTGTTTGAATTCTTGACATACATGCCAACAGTTTGTCATTAATTACTATTTTCTGCCTGATCAATTTATGAACTTCATGCACGCATTATATAAAAGATATCCTAGAGCATGTTCACATATAATTTTTGTTCACATTTTGATTATAGTTTTGTTTAGTATTAAATATTTTCACGGAAGATCGTGACCGTCGTTGTTACGAAATCATGGACGCTATCAAACAATAATTAATAACTAACAAATTAGCGTTAAATTCCACACTAAAATTGTATAAGAATGTTGCCTAAAGTTTCAGCTTTGCAATGCAATTATAAAAGTTCATAAATTAATTACGGAAATTAAGTAATTTGTTAACTTTTCACTGTCGGAGCCCTTCTATTCTTTTCTATCCCCTTTCTGTCCTTATCTGTTACGTGACAAGCTTTTCGTTGACCTCCTCGCCTATTCTGTGTTCCTATTACTTTTCTGAGCTTCGGGTCTAAAATCATAGATGGCGCTGATCGTAGGCGGTAAAATTTTTATTTGAACTAGATACCTCTCATGGTTGTGGTATCTCCTAATACATTTTAAGAAATCAATTCGGCAGTATGAAAGTTAATAAATTTCCAAGTTTTTGTAATTAATTCATGAACATTTATAGCTGCACAGCAAGGTTGGAATTATAGGCAACATTCTTATACAATGTTTAATTTACTAATTAATACTTACATGAGCGATAGGTTTTCCATTTCCTGTATCTAATGATTAATTATATTTTCGTTTTCTTTCTGTAGTAAATAAATTTAAAAAAATAAGATAGAGTAGAGTAAAAATATAGTAGAGTAGAGTAGAATGATCCCCTCTCAGATCGTACTACCGTTGTTGGAACTCCCTGTGTATTCAGCAATATACTTTGGCGTGTAGAAGAATTCGATCATAGAGATTTTTGTCATCTTTTTCCTAAATCAGGGACGAAAGAAGTTTTAAATATTTATATATAGTCGTTGAAATAAGAAGAAGTGAAATAAAAAGATTCGTAAAGCAATGTTCACTATTTTCAGAGTTTTTCTGGGGAAAGTCCGAAGGAATTCGATCAGCACGATGCTGTCGTGATTCATCAACCGGAGGAAAATGCCATAAGGTAAATGCATCTTTAATTCTTTCAAATATTATACTTTTTCGGCTCATATTATTTTCAGAAACGTAAAGACTTTAATTGAATCGGTTTGTGTCGTAGCGAAATCGAAATCATGAGGTTTGCTACTAAAAGAGATGCGACAAGATACTCTATGAATCATAAAAAACGAGGTAAATGCGTGATATTCAATCAGGTATTATTTGATTGGGTGGGCTCAGAACGAAAAGGATCTAATTTTGACGTGAAAATGATATCACGTACCTTTCGTTCCCTGGGTTTCGAGTTGGATCCCTGTCACAATCTGTCTTATAGTAAAATTATGGAGAAAGTTGATGAATGTATGTAAGCCTCATTTCTGTTCATTATATTTCTTGTTTGATGTAATTAAGTATGGTATCATCGATATCGATTGTTTTTTAGTGTGCAAAGAAAATCACAAAGATTGTGACTGCATCTGTTTCTTTATACTGACTCACGGTTCTGAGGAAAATTGGGTGAGAGCGCGTGACGTGTCATATCAGATTCGAGACATCTGGAAGAAGTTCACTGCCGACAATTGTCCGTCGTTGGCTAGTAAGCCGAAGCTATTTTTCATACAGGTGAATGGCATATGAAAGTTGAGAGAATACTTTGAAATACATTAACGTTTATTATATGTACTATGTACATCTCGGATCAGGACGATATGTGTTTTTATAATTTGTATGTGATACCGATTTATTAGTGGACCTCGTTGCGGGTTTTTGATACCTGACATCTAGATTAAAGAAACGACTCTATTTCTAAAATGTTTAATACTCTTAATATCAATGTAACATATTTCATATGTTCTTATCATAATATTATTAATGTTATACGAACAATCGTCTTTTGTAGGCTTGTAGAGGCACTAAGAATGAAAAACCTGTTCGGGGAAGATCTGTTACAGATTCGTCTAAGAATGAGGAAATATACAACATTCCTTCTCATGCAGACTTCTTGTACGCTTCCAGTACCGTGGAAGGTAAATGGATTTTAAAAATAATGACACGAAAACATCGAAATTTTAAACTTCGACCTTTGAAAAATAATTATTTGGAATAGAAATTAATATATAATATAATATAATAATTATAGCAATAATAATATTAAGAATAGTTAAAAGGATTGAAAACAGTTATATTAACAGTACATAACAGTACGTATTTCATACAAGATATTTAATTTTGAGTATGTTACTTTTGTGTCAACTGTATACTATGATTAATGCTTATTTATGGAATTACAAATAGTTTACCTTGGATTTGATCTATGGGATACTGGAAACCAAAAATTGTAGGATTAGGCTACCTAGTGGTTATCTTACATAGCATTGCTCTTAATCGCCAATTCTTCAGTGGAATTCTTCCTAACCTTTGATTGTATTTATTTTGTTTAAAGGTTTTAACTCGCGTCGTGATCCAGAAAAAGGTACATGGTATATACAGACTTTGTGTGAGGTAATCCAGGATCATTGGCGTGATACCGATTTATTGAGGATGTTAACGATAACAGCGCGCAAGGTTGCAACCACTGAATACCCAGATGAAGAAGCACTCACACAAATGCCTTCTACAACCACAACACTGATCAGAGATCTATATTTTACACCGAAGGATGAATCATAGAATAATGAAAGTTTGTTTCAAGCAAATAGTTATTGAAATGCTTAAATTTAGTCATTGTTATCTCAATTTATCTTATTGTTTGCTCAAGGTCCCACAAGTATTTCCACCCTCATGTTTTGTGTCTTTTTATTTTTATTTTGTAAGACATTAAAATCGTTTATAATTGTTCATTTTTGAAACAGATCTCAAAATAAATTGCCTTATCAAGAATGGAAAGATGAAGTCGGCAATAATGATGTAAAATAATATTTTAGATTGAAACAATGAAAAAGAAAATGGTAGAGAAGCATGTTTTTGACTTGGCGCTCATTTTATCAGTGACGCATGTGCAATAGGAATACACAAGTGGGGATAATATTTAGACCTGTAGTGGGGAAAACTGGCCTTGAGCGATTAATTGATTTCGAACAGGCTTTAGTCGTGGGTCGTTTTATTACGATAAGCGGGTGAACGTGCGTGAATAACTTAACTGTTTCGTCCCGTCCTACGATTTTAACTAGGTAATTTTCTTATATCAAGTTGCTAATTTATGTTAAAGAATTCTTCGTTTCTAGTAATTTGACGTAACTTGTCACGATAAAGGTCTGCATGATGTTGGATCTGTTCTCATACATATCATCAATATTCGAAGCGCCTAAAACCGGAAATCAGTATTTATTTTTGGAAAGATGTTATTACATTATCTAAATCATAAAAGATAAAAAGAAAGGTTGATCTTGATGTATTTTAAGGGTAATTTTAAAGACTTAAGAACTAAATTTAATTAAAAGGAATCGAATAGAGCGTAAAATTTACTTTAGTGTACAAATGAATTAAACAAAAAAAGCTTCGTGAAATTAGCTTTACAGTTTTTAGAGTTTCAGGCTGAGTCGAAAATGAAAGTCGTAGAATTGGTTTTACATACCTTTCGTTTTAGTTCTTTATTCAATGAGTATCTTAATTAGAAAAACGAAATTCTTCTAGAAAATTACCAAATTTTGATAAACAGTATATATCATGTACTAATAAAAAGATAGCATTATTTATGTAAAATTTTGATGATTTTACTTGATCATCGAAACAAAATAAAAATGAGAATTCTCAAAAGGTGGAGCGATTTCTCTTTTTTCGCGTATACAACGTAATACGTATCAATTCATAGGCGTTTTCGAAGATCGATCGTCGTCGGAGAGGAATAACTTCCAATATGTTTACAGTAATGGAATAATTTATCCGAGGGAATATCGTTACCTCTGTTTCTTTTCAATGCCACAACGAAAGATCGTGCATCGTTCCTCTTCAATTTCTCGGTTGTGCTACTTCCACTTGATCCACAGTTTCATGTTTCCGCTCTATCTCCTTTCCTTTTTTATCGTTCTTTCATTCTATCTTCCTTTTCGATCGTCCCTCTCTCAGTGCAACATTTTCCGCGGATTTCTCGAGCACTTGTTCCTGCTCGATCTCCCATCAGTATTTAATTGGCTCTCCGTTCCGAACTGCTGTCTGCTCTTCGAAATGAAAAAAGCTCGTTAACTTTAAACAAGCAATACCGTTGTGCCACCAATTACCGGCAGCTGAAAAATATCCGCTTTGTGGATTGGCCGCGGGGGCGAAATTTTGCTCGAAACTCTACAGCGACGGCGTTTAAACATTTTATTTTACAAGCTAGAGCGCGATTTCGGACGAAATCGATAACGATTCCGGGACACGTCGCGGACTTGGGATATTAAACGAGAAATAAGAGTAAATGAAACGAGGAAGACTGGCAATGAACCTCCTTAGAGACCTCAAGCTAACGTGCCTAGAAACTATCGTATCGTGTTTCGAGCAAGCAAGGTTATTCTTATAATAGACAAATGATCTATGCAGACAGATCTGATTTAAATCGTCCCTCTTGTGGGCGAAGAAAATTGGTTCAATGCGAACGCAACGTAATCGCTACGATTAGAGTGCCATTCATTTTGTGCTTGATATGTATTTGGATATATAGTAAGAATCCGATTTTTATCGGTCACTTATCGTTTCAACTCTCTTATCCGATTAATAACATTCAATCAGTTCGGTCAATGTTTGAAAATTGGATTTTTACGCTATAATTTCAGGATAATTATTTACGTATACATATCGATTATCTTTAACGTCGATTAATTTTTATTCTACTAATAATAAATCTACTGTAATATAAATAATTATACTGTTTAACTAAAATAGAAATGCTATTAATATGTCACAGGAAATACCATTTTCCTTTTTAAACGAGTAGAATGATGATAAGATGTATAGTTGTGGAAGTTATGGGGACGGACGGAAGGAAATGGAATATTCTGCACGACATTCACACGTCTCATTAAATCAAGCATTCAGTATGTTCGCAGATTCGCTTGACAAACATATCCCCGCAGACTTATCCCCATCATGGTTCTGCGTTTCTCCGTGAACTGCTAATAAACCGCGTCATGATATTATCAACATGTCCGATTGGTCATGCATTAATCATCTTAGCGTGATTCCGTGTCCCAAAAGTCGTTGTTATCGTGTGAATTAACATGGACTGATTGATAAACGATTTTGTCATTTGAAGATATCGTTTTCATTGTAATTGTTTTAACGAATAACACCTGTAAGTTTGAAACTCTGATTTGATTTGTTGTATCTGAGAATTAGTTTATGAGGGAATTAGCTATTTACAGTTCCGTTCTTTTAATTTTAAATGTATGTGTAATTAAAAAATAAATTACTATTAAAATGTCTAATTTAATTTAATTAATAAAAGATAAATTACTATTAAAGTGTTTAATTTAATCCAATCTCATCGACTGCAATATTAAATCCATCCTGAACTCCAAACGCTAGGCGCTTCATCTTTATATCAATTTCCATCCGACACTGACCAAAAAACAAGTACTTAGTTTCAGGCTCTCTGGACGAACAATCAACGCAATTACCAACAGAAGGTCAACCAGCAGTTTACAACCCTCCAAACACTTTCGCTTCTGCTTGACAGATTCGTGAGAAATAGTTCAACTAACGACTTCCTTTGACGCGGATCGCGCGTGGAGCGTCGTTTGATGAAAATGCTCAAAACACGTGCTGCTACAGTTCCTTCCTGCTAGGCAACGCGTGGAGGACGATGACCAGGGTCATAGTCGATGCCAGTGGAGCACTTTCGGCGTCGACGGGCATTCGTAGGCTTGGTCCAGGGTTGGTGTGTAGTAGTGGAGGAAGGGGAGACACGGTTCTGGCCATGGAGCGAACGTAAGAGTCAGGAGTTTGCGCGAACAGATCAATACTGCCCCCGCACGTGGATATGTCTCTCTCCTTCCACTCCTTTCTCTCTCTAGCGTAAAAATCTCGCTGGTCTATCCTGTCCTCTTTCATCTCAGATCCCTTATCCTCTCCTTTTCCTCGCTATTACACCGGTTCCTCTAGCACCGTGTCTCTATTTCCCCATTTCCTTTTTTATTCTATCCTTCTTCGTTTTATTCTACTCTTCATGTCTGAGGAGTCTGAGATATATGCGTCTTTTTCTACCTCTTCACTCTCGTTCCTCGACTTTCGTCCTTTACGTCCGTTCGCGTCCTTTCCTTTCGCTAACGCGCCGTTTAATTTCTCTCTTCTTGCTCTTACGTTAGTCGGCTTCTTGCGCGAGCCTTGGTTTCCGGCCCGCTAGCGAATCTTCACATCACCACTTACGCTCTTCTTGGTCATTGGTATCTTCTTTCCTTGCTTGGGACCCCTTCTTCTCTGTTTCTCGTTTCCTTTTCATGTGTTGACAGCTTTTTCCTTTCCAGCTGACCGGTTACCGGTGTTTCGATTATGCCCCAGTGATGGTTAGTATCTTACGTCCTTACATCCTTTTTACAACTACTTTAACAACTAATTCTGTAACTCAACAAACAAATGTTTTTATGCAAAAGCTTTGAAGGTGAAAAATTCTATCAGAAACGCAACGTAAAGTTTTAGGTCAGATCTATTTATTAAGGTACTCACGAGTAATGTTTCTATTTGCGTTCTATAAATAAAATTTGAATATAGGAATAATCCTTTTGTTTTATAATTAATAAACGATTTTCGGCTCTGTCACACATAATAAACTGTAGAGCAAGAAAGATGAATAACCTCGGTCCAGATCGATTTTCATCTCATTTCTACTCATTGTAGAACTTTCTTCTTCCACCTTTCTTTATCCTCGTATCTGTTTATTCTGTTCTTCAGACTTCATCCTGAAATCCAGTTCTATCCTTCTACCGCTAAGGTCTACTTCTAGGCAGGACTATACAGCCGCTTTTATCTTTCCACGCGTTCATCGACGCACGTATACGCTTCCCCCCGCTACGTACGACCCTTCTCTATTTGTATCGTAACCTCCCCCGACCTTCCTTTTATCTTCCTCCATGCTCCATCTCTCTTCTTCACTACCCTCTATGTGAGCCCCTAGCCTAGTATCTCTGTTTCCACGTACCTTCTCTGTTCTCCCCTATTTTCCTACTTTTATCCCTCGTTCTATCCCTTTTTTTCTGCCAACTTCCAACCCCCTTTCGTATCTTTATTCCTCTTTGTTCATCGCGTTAGCTAGCTTCTATCCTCGCCTGGAGCTCTTCGACCATCGTTCCTAGTCGACGTTTCGTAACTCTTCCTGTTTCTACACAGAAGTATACAGGTATTTCCGTCCTCGTTTCAGAATCATGCGTTGTCTCTGTCACGTAGTTTCGTTTCGTTCATTCAGCACATAGCGTTTCGTCGTTTTTACGTCTCCTTTTCACCTTCGTCGCTTTTCGTTGTTTGAACGCAGTTTTCAACTCTACCGTTGTTTCCCTTGATCTCTCCCTTTGTGTCGCGTTTCTCCACGTTTGCTCTTCCATCCTCCTCTTGATACACGTATGTTTCTTGCGGGTACTCCGTGCCTAATGTTTTATCCGCTTTTGCATTTTCAATTTCTCTTTCATTCCTCGCTGGTACTGCCTGTCTTTTATATTCTTTGTCTTATTCCGGCACTGCACAGCGAAGAATGGAGGCCAAATGAAAATTTGAAGAAATTCGAATGTTAGAATTTTCGAAATCTTTGAAACCATTTATCAATTTTTATACTAGAAATGAAATATCTAAAACTGTTTTATTTATAAAAAAGTTATTACGCACCTTCATTTTAAATAAATTTGTATCTATTAGATTCTATCATCATGCGAGTTATTAATTGCTTTGAAAGTTCTGTTTTGTGTTTATTATTTCTCTGTAATTAGTTCTTAATTAACCACAATTATCAATTTATAAATTAATATTAAATTTATAATTTCCAATTTTGAATTAACCTCATCGTTTGAGGTTATGTTGCTCTCCCTACTGTCTTATTCACTCGATACTTGCTCTACCATTTCCATTTCAAGCAGTAACCTTTTTCTGCTTGTACGCCAGTCCGTTTCCATCAGCATCACTGCCTATATTTTCGTTTATCCTTCTTTTACCTAACTGCCATTCTCTTTCGTGTTTCTCTCGGCTGTCTAACGCGTCATAGGTTTTCTGTCACTTTTCTATTTCACGTTGCGTTCTTTCGCTTTTTCTCGCTATATCTCTATTTCTGTCGCAACGGTAACTTTGTCACGTTTTCTCTTAATTCGCAATCCTTCTCCGTTCCCTTCTTTTCCTTTTCTTCTTCCTCTTTTTCTTTTTCCACAGTTGTAAATAATCATTATCTCCAATATACTATGTTGTATCAACCCTGTGGATACTACACTTTATCTTTTGCTCTTTCATGCTTTTCTATTTTTTGTTAAGTGTGTTTTTCTTCAGAATGCTGAACGGTCATCTATATTTTCTTGCTGCCTACCTCCCATTTTTGTAATTGCTTTAGTGCGATAACTTCTTTCGCATTTCTATCTTCTGCTTCTATCTCGGAATTTTTGGTATTACGAATCATTTGCTGCATTTCTTCCGTTTCTTTATTTTTTCCACTTTTTCTGGTTGATTTGTTTCTGCTTGTACACGTAATGTGCTCTTTCATTTAGATTTCCTTTTCCATTGGATGTTTACAATCAGCCGCGTCTCATGGTTCAAAGATATTTATCATCGTTTACAAGAACTTACACTTTGTATCAACATCTTACTTTGCATTTAAATTTCTTCTTTTGCTCGAATCTCCCCCTCGCTTCTCCACGTTTCATCCTCTTGCATCATAAGCTTATACACCTTCGGCCACTTTCTTCTCTTCCTTCTCTTTCTTCACATGAATATCCTAACTTCCATCTTCTATTAATTTTACCTTTAATTTGGTTTATTGCTTCTTTTTCTTGCCTTTACTGTCACTCGATCATTCCCATTTTACTTCCTTTTTCAGATTCATTCCATTTTTGTCTTCTTCTCACATTCAGTTTCACTCCTTTCTTCAAGAGTTTGTTTCCGTTCTTCAATTCATCCCTGCCCTTCGACAATTCCTATCTTCATTTCTCATTCATTCTTCTTTCGCCACTCAGTAGTTCTCATCTCTTTCTGTTCTTAATTTTGCCCTTCATTCTCCCGTATCAAGTATCCATGTTTCTCCTTTCCGCTTTTCTTTTTCTCCAATTTCAACCCTGTTCCACCCCTCAACGATATCCATCGCTCTTTCTCGCTCTGCCTGTGCCATTTCACTTCCTCTTCCCTCCTCTGCAACTTCTTTCTTCATCTCTCTCTTCCTCATCATCCCCTCTCCTCTCCATAGTTTCTACCCTTATTGCTCTTTCACGGTACCCCTTCGACTTCCAATCAACAGCCTCTCTCTCTCAGTCTTCCACCCCCATGTACCTTTCAACATTCTTGTCTCTCTCTTACTTCAATACCACTCCTCCTCCCCTTTACGATAGCATCCATATTCCTCCCTCCGCTTCTCCTTTCATCTTCTGCACCATCCATCTTTCTCTCTCTTTTTCATTCCCCTCTAACCCCATTTTCCCTTCAACTTCACCCTTCCCCCTTTCCAAACCATCATCCATATTCCTCTCTTCTTCTCTCTTCTCGCTTTAAATCCTCCCTCCTGCCACAACATCCATTCTCCTTTCTCTCTTTCTTTCATTCTTGTTTGTCCTCCTCGTATCTCTCATCTTCTTCTCTCTGTCTCATTCTCCTCCCTCCCCACTCGCCCGATCGTAGACATTCACCCCCGCCCCTTGCGCGGTAACAGCTTCCATCCTTCTCCCTCTCTGTCTGCGGCACGACCCCCTGGCAAAGTGGCGGTCCAGCGCGCACGGCCTATCAGCCGTACGGGATGCTGAGACCGGAGTACTAGATTCAGTCGTACGCTTGGCTCCCTCCTGTCGCCGCTGTTGTGCTCGCGTACACGTTCTTCGCGCACGGTCCTCGTTAAAAACGTCCGCGTGTCGCGGCCACCAGCCAATCTTCCTCGACCTATCCGTCACGCTCTTCATGCCTCATACCATCCCCAACTCACACTGGCTGTCCACACGTTTCTGTTACCGTTCGTCGACCCTTTCCACCCACCTTTGTCATTCGGTAACGAAGAACAGACGTTGATCTTCGTCCAAGGAGATTCGTTCCGAGTTCCAGCCGAAAATCGAAGCGGGGGCAGCATGGGGATTCTCACGTGAAAGGCGTGTTCCGGGGTAAGTCGCCATTCCATCTTCCTCCTTCCGCCGGCGAAGCCAGGGACGGTCTTTGCCTTAGGTCCTTCGAGATTTGTTTCTGGAAAGAAGAACGAAGATTTCAGTAGTGGTTCTCTTCCTATTTCTTCCTCGAATATTTCGCTTTCGAAGCTACAGAGATCATTGATTTTTGGAGGAAGAAAAGTACGGTCGATGATTCAGGGGTTAAGTGCACCAGCAAACGTGTTTTGGTCGAGTCGGGGAAGGTGGATGTACAAGTTGGTCCGGAAACGATTGTCTATGGGTAAACAATGGCTGTTTGCTTTATGTGGATCGTGAAACCTAACCTACCCTTAGAGTTAACTCGAAGATATACGTTTATTTGTATATATGACTCGTTCAATTTGCTTGAGTTAAGTAAATTCTGACAATTTGTAGGTTATGTTATCCTATCCTGTTTGACTATCCCGGGTGCTAACGCAACTTCTTTTCGGAAATAAATTCTAACCTTTAAATTTAGTAAACTGCTAATATGAATTATTAATCTTCGGCAAAATTTAGTTCTCTATTGTTGCAGTGGGTTTTGCTATGTTGATTAGTTACATATTTTGTATGTTATAAGTGTCATATGTTTGTGAAATTTTGGACCATACTTTTTAATCACCCTATAAAGCTTGGAAGTAATTTAAGGAATTTAAAATTGACTTACAGTGGCATTTCTTCGCTTTGATGGAAAATTTTTCGTTTGACACTTTTATTAGAACTAGTTGGAATACTAAATAGTTTTCTTTGGCGAAACAAACTGCGCCGCAAATGAGGCGCTTCGTCCTTTGTCACGTCGCTTTGTCGAGGAGTGTCATAATCGTCCTTTGTTATTATCCTCCTCTGTCATATTTGGAACGCTATTGTAACGAAAACACATCAAGATTCGGATATCAAAATGAAACACAATTCGACGGCTAATTCTATTTAGTAGATCGATAAAGAGAAAATTTCTTTGAAATGCAATTCTGTCATATTTAGAGGGAAATGTAGATAGTATTAAATTATAAATATTTTTCTTTCGCTAATTAGAATGTCGATTCTATATTTTCGAGTCTATATAGAAATATATGAGAAGCAATGGAAAATGAAAGTTACAAAAGATATAGGATTATACATTCATACATAAATAGATATACCATCATGAATACCACTTTTGTTTGGGTTCCTCAATTGTAGACATTGATTTTTTCAAATATTATTTGTTCCAAACGTTGTAAACGTTTTCCATTAATCTCAATTTACATCTTTCTGTTCTGAAAAAGAATACACGTAAGGAGTAACAAACATTAAGTTTTAAAAAAACATTACTTAATCTATTCAAAATATTCGCATAATAATTTCTTTTCAAGACTTATATCCAAACATCGTCGTAATGAAACCTGTCTCGTAAAGTAAATGAGTAATCGAACAAAGTAATGACTCAAGGCTTATATCGTGCCATGATACGATAAACAATCTGTCCCTTTGTCTTTACTTTCCACTTTCCTCTTTCTTCGTTCGGTTGAACGGCAGCCACGATTGAGGATATCCTATGATGAAAATGTTAAAACGATCGAGCCATCCTATCGAGGAAATTTCTTCGTCGAACAGAAGAACAAACCAAGGAACTTCTTAAACTCGTTTCCCCCGGAGTCTCTGAGCCATTTAACCCTCGGCTATCGCGTTTTTCTTCCATCTCTTCCTCTTCTTTTCCTCCTGTGTTTTTCCTCTCCTTTTTATACATATTTATTTTCTACTTCTCTTTTCTGTTTCTTCTTTCTTTTTCTCCCTCTCTCTCCCTCTCTTTTTCTCTTCCTCTCTTATTTTTTTTAAATCTCTTCAGAAACGATTCGCGGTCTACAGAGTCTCTGAAACGTCCTTTCATCCGTTCCAATTCACCCGACGCACTTTTCTACAAATTTATAACGAGCCGCGCGCGCTATTTATTCTTGTCTCGGCCCGGCAACGTTCCTGCTCGTTATCTTTCCCTTTTTTTTGCTAGCTTGCTTCGTCCTTACCTCCCTCTCTTTTCGTTACACTTAATTAGTAAGCAATTTCAGTAACGAACCGGCCTTTGTAGACCGCGGAACAATTACTCGCGTTCCGTTTCATGTGATATCACGCGCTTCATCGTGTGTTTCTGCTTTCCGTTCGTATTCTCCTTTTTTCTTCTATACTTCTTCCTTTTGCTTTGAATTTTCGGGTATTTTGGTCATTCATTGGATCTTGCATGGAATAAGAGTGTTGTGGTAGGTTTTATCACTTTGTGCAAGCAGTTTGTGTTAGATTAGAGCCAGAACTTCTTCTATCTTTCTTCCTCTAAATTTCTAGGTATTGTATCAGATTGTTAGATCTTCTCGTAGACAATCATTTTATAGGAGATTTTCAGCGAGATGCAAATCACAAACCTCGTCGAACACTCGAACCATCGACCTGTAATGTATAACCAAATTTAACACACACGGATGATAATAATAATTAAAGTGGTATCATGAAGATAGATAAACTCGTATAATTATATTTCTATTTCAATGATAGTCAACGCCAATTTTAGCAATAACACCCGCGGGTTCCTAATAATTGCAGAGATGAAAAATTCAACGTAATTAATCTAGCGCAACTTCATATTAAATAAACACTTTTAATTTATATTCAATAATTATTGATTAAATTTCATGGTTAAATGCTTGAGAATTTTACAAATAAAAATGTTAGAGAAAATTAAAAAACAAAGAATTATAGGAAAATGTTTACGAAATATAGGAGCAAAAGACCTTGCATATTTATTCTTTTAATCTGTTTAGTTTGACGATGATGGATCGAGAAAAAATGTTTATGCACACTCGCCAATTGGTCGCGACTGGTGCGTAAATTTATCGATTCTCGGTTTTAGGTGTTTACCCGGCTTAATGCGATGTTTCTGATTGGCCAGAGCATGCAAATACCAGATGTGCTCGTTCTAATTGGTTTCAGTAATAAATAGAGTGGAAAGGGTTGGAAAAGTAAGAGGGATGGCGAAGAAAGGGAAAAAAGAAACGAATCTTGATGGCGCGTTTAATTAAACGACCGGTTAATTTCTTTTTTCTTAATAGAAACAGCTATTAAGAAATTTAATTTTCCCCTAATTAATCCATCGAGCACCTAGCATACTTTCTAAATATTTCCTCCAAATTTAGTTCGATATCAATCCTAATTTTCATACGTATATTCCATTTAAGCAAATTTGCTAATTACAAATTTTGTTCAATCGTATTTGTCAAGTATGTTCCTACAGAATATTGTTATATTTTCATTATATTATCTCTTGTTATTAATTATTTCGAAATTTATCTATTATCGTGTTATTTAAAAAATATATTTTATATCTTATGATAATATTTGTGAGTGTAAAATTTTTTAAGGTCACGATTTCCAAGGGAAATATCTTAAAAATTCGTTCGACGAGTTTTAATCGTGACTTTAATCATTTGTTGTAATTTCTTTGTGTTTTACAATTTCGGAGGGATGACGCTTCAAATGTATCGTAATTAAAAAATGTTCGTAATTACGAGAATTTCTTCGGAATCGACACGAAAACGACCCGCTTTTTGCTGGTTTCCAGGTGAAAAGCTTATGTTCCTTCTTTAACGGAAAGAGCCGCGATGGCAGCGGTTAACGAATTCGCAGTGAAGCCATCGTGAAACCCTGAAGATGCGTCCTGAAAACTCTTAAGTCTCTTATTACGATTTCCGAGAGGAAAGTCGTTGAAAAGCCTCGGATATATATTTTTGCCTGGGAACGAACGATGAAACGTGGTTCTGAAGGCTGTCGTGCTAATATTTCTTGCAATTTGATGGCGAGTTTGAAATATGATGAGATTATTTAGCGAGGAGATTGTTGGAAATCTTTTCTTATGATCATTCGTCACAAATCGAGAATAAGTAAAATAAAAAATCTATTACTACATCAAATACTTTCATTAATTTGTTCCAAAACATTCCATACTACTTATAGTTTTTTAAAGAACGCCAAATTTGTTTCCTTCCACCAGTAAGAGAAGAAAATTTATAAACATTCGTAAAAGCATTGTTTATGGTCAAATAATAATAATAAAGAATTCATCAAAAGTTCATTCAATAAGGCTTCTCGCTCCAAATCACAGGAATAAACGTTTGTCATGACATTATATCTGATTAGTATTAAGTAACAGAACGTATTACTGTAACGGAAGTCTTAATTACCTAACGCCACATTTAACCTTGTAAATCTAACGTTCCTGCAATCTTTTCATCCCCCCCCCCCCCCCTG
>NW_016913695.1:333615-362525 GCF_001483705.2 Eufriesea mexicana | reverse complement strand
CCCCCCCCCCCCCCCCCCTTACGAAGTTGTTAACACGTATTTGACCTGTCAACGCGACAAATCCTTCGCGAAACCAAACAGCAGAGTTAACTTAAATAGAAACATACGAAACAGAATAACTGTGAAAAATATTCGCAAAGTCAATGTAGCGATTTAACTACTTACGAATAAAATGATACGTCGTGAAATTCACTGATTACGTTTTACTACAAAACGAGCTACACCATCTGCTGACGTTTCTTCAGTAGAATCATCTGTTCGTTAAAAGTTCTTAATCCTTCCTCCTCCAGACCCAAGCCTGAAACATTAAAGAACAAGATGTAGCAGATGCAGTAGTAAGATGCGAAAGAAGTGAAATATACGAGGATAAAAAAATGAAATCAAACCTGGTACTTGACGCGCTGGGTGAGAAGAATTCTCCTGTACGATTATGCGATCGAACATTGTTCAAAGAGCGGTCGGGGAACGGGAACAAAAAGCTCGAACAGAAACGCGTGCCACCCCCTACCAACGATGCCTTGCCGTTCAACTGAGGCGTACGATTCTTTTATTTTCTTCTTTCTTTCCTCCCCTGTTTTCAGGTGGTCCACGAGAGAATAAATAGAGAGGAAGGAACGAAAAAAAAGGGGCGACTCGCGAACGAATTAATAATGCTGCGCGAGAGGAGCGCGGAGGATCGGCTGAACTTTACGTGAGTAAAGCGGCGAGCCGGGTCATGACCCGACGACCCATCCATGTCCGATATCTGGGCCACACTTGAATTTTAATCCACGCTGCAATTGCCGCCGCGGTCGATTAGCTCTTCCACCGTTTGCCCGACGAGTTTACCGAGCTTTAACTTTTGCTTCGGACCGGCCTGTCTGCCTAGCTGGCTGCTTAACGCTGAAAACGATAGCTTGGTGTCCGAATTTTATTGGATAGCTTGGCACGCGATCAATACGAGCAACGAACCTCGTTGAGGATGCTGAAGATTGGATGGAATGAAAATAGCACAGGAATTTAAATGGGGATTCCTTTTTCACGTTTCTGGGGGGCAGTCAGTGCAATTTTGGGAAGTTTAGTGTTAGGTATGATACCAGAAGGTGTGAAGATTCATGAGAAAGAGATTTTTAAAGATCACTTAGTATGGACAAAATGATATCTAATTGTAGTAGATCAAAAAATTCGGGCACCAGAAATTAATTATTCATTATGTGAATTACTTTACTGTAGAAAGAATAGTTGCGTTATTCTATTCATTTTGCTAAATTATACGTACTCGTTATGATTTATTTTTCTATGTTTCCAACTGTGAGTTTGAATAGTAATTCCTTGGGTTTTCATTACTAAGGCGAGAATTGGAAGTGGAATAAAAGGAAAATGTGGTGGAGAATTATTCTGTAATTTTCTAGTTCGCAATCCGTATTCTAAGCGAAATTGTCTCATCAATCTTCAGTAGCTACGCTTGAAATAGGTGTCGATGACTATCAAGGTCTCGACAGCGACGATTTGTTCATTTGCATGTCGCCAAGGGAGACCCAACCGTTTCTGTTCTACAAGGGATCTGAATGGAAGAACAATTAGAGTATTACGATTGTTCCGTCGATACTGATCACGGGTACCGGAAAATTAGTGTCGAACAGATTCCAGTCTCGAATGCGTCTTTGTTGAGAATGGAGGCGAGCTTACTCGTGCTTTGACTTGCATGCAATTAGTATACGTCCTTGCTACCCTTCTAATTAATTATTCTTGAACAATGTGTATCTTGATGTTTACGATTGAAGGCATCAGTTAACAATAATTACAAATTCCATATTTTTTTCATATATTAGAGTATTGTCTGAATTATGGTATTAATTAAATATTTGTAATGATTACCTTCAATCGTATACGTTCACAGTAGCATATTTTATTTTCTTCTTTGATCGTTATAGCCAGGATAAAGATTTGAGTAGTTCAAGGTCACTTCTTCCATCGCATGACTTTACTTTTTCTTGTAGATAATTTTTCATTTTGCGTTTTATAAAACTAAAAAGTAGATACAGACTTAATGAATGTACAAAGAAATAAATTCCAACATGTTTTGAATAACAAGGAAGTGACCCTGAATATTCAAAATTTATTTTAATACCTAGTTTTTTAATAAAGTTTAAAGAAAATGTCGGAAAAGACATTTTAATCCCGGAATGATTCAGTCACAGGGGATCACACAATTATCCCGGAAGAGGACAGAAGTGAAGGTGCAACGATGGGGGTGTACGTGATAGGGTTGGTCGGCGTGATCGTGTTTTATGTAGCAGTGTTGGGTGTTGGCATTTGGGCGGCTGCTGTGAAGAAGAAAAAATCCCATCATGGCCAAGACGCCATGATACTAGCGAATCGTGGCTTAGGTCCTCTTCTTGGTGTCTTCACTTTGATCGGTAAGTTTCGGAAATTAAAACAAATAATAAAGAAATAACAAGAAAGAATTAACCTCAAATGTAAATTTGAATCCTGCCGAAATAAAATATTACAAATTTTATAAAATAATCAAATAATTCAAGTCCTTTCATCAAAAATTCGATTAGAAATGAATCTTATCGTATAATTAGGATTATCTGAATTTATCTATACTTCCTGAAATTTCGACTTTACTAATCTGTTCAGCACAGATTTGAAACCGACGCGATTATTCCACTTAAGGTTATTAAACTATAATTCCAAACTCTACCTGTTCTTATCGGAACTATAAGTATCTTAATTGCGATTCTACCGAATTAGGATTAGTAGAATAGTATAACCTCTCCGTGTTCCAAGTTCAAAAGCACAAGATTACTCAATTCCTCGCATAGACCTAAAACAAGCTCCACTTATAAAAATGATTCGCAATTCAAATTTCATTTATACCAATTTTAATCTCTAATATAGACGTATTAAATAATTTACGAAATCAACGATCATACAACTAATCATCAAACCTGAACAATTAACGTTTCGACAACCGCGACGTTTCCATTTCTGCCAAGAAGTTCTCCAGAGTAATGATTTTTCTTTATTTCTTCTTCGATCCTTTGAACGTGAATATGAGCTCTTTTATCGTGGCAAGCACAGTAGAACATCGAGGGAAATCCCGTCTTTGTCATCGCGTCAATCGCATTTCTCGTTTATTCCTAGTTCCTTTCTTTATTCCTCTGGTTTATTTCCTCTCGTTCGCGCGTTTTCATTCCATTCCTTGTGTTTACCCCCACCACTACCTCTACGCCATTCCCCACTCCATGTCGAGTTACCCCCACCACCGAATTGCGATGAATCCGTTCTAACATTGCGAGAACCGCGTTTCATTTTACGTACATATTCAACCGTACTCTATATCCGCGGTGGAAATCATTTTTGCATCCCTCCATTAGCTTAATGAACGCTACGCGAGAAAATATGCCACGGAAAATGCGCCGCTCGGCTATAACTGTCCGTATTATGTTCTTTCTACTCGCGCTACCTCTCCCTCTCTTGATTCTGCAATGAATGAATGGTAAGTGCAACGGCGGAGGGGGTTTGTACGCGTTTCTGCGGTTGTTCCGATTGTTCTAGCGACGTTCGGTCAGCCACGGCAGGATTTGGGTCGGGGAAATTGGTTTTACACCGGGAATAGCTTTAGGCGGTGTGCTTACGTATAGTTTATGGTTTGATTGATCAAGTTCGTGTTGGTTGGTACTCTGTAGGATGGGATATGAATTTTACAAGAATTTAAATTTACTAGTTGAAATTGGTCCAAATTGATAGTACGACTATATATTCATCGTTACTGATTCTTGAATTAATCAATACGTTGGTATACTTGTGTTCACACGATATAAAAGCTCTAGTTATTAAAATAATTTTATGTAATATCGACATGTAGTTACATAACATAGTATAACATTAGTTTGACCTGAATGAGAAAATAGAATATCGAACTTCTAATTCTAGGTAAACAAATATTTACATAAACCGTAAATAATAATAAATACGTTGAAAACTCGCTGAAATGCTTATTTCCACTTCTAGTCAAAGTAAATTCCTCTAAGCAAATATATGCTAATATTCAAATCAAGCCCCCACCGCCTGCTACTGTAAAATTACCAAAAATAAAAGAAATGTCATTTCCTGTTAGTACAAAGAAACCCGGTACCCTATTGGCAGAGCTTTTACAGATCACCGGTCTCACCCCCTAACATTTTCCCTGGAAAGAGCGATTTCCCGCTCAATCGAAGCTAACTAATCGAGAGAAACGCCGTTCGTTCTCTGCTTTTTTCCACAGCCACGTGGGTCGGCGGCGCCTACGTGAACGGGACCGCTGAAATGATGTTTACCAGAGGATTGGCCTGGTGTCAAATGCCCTTCGGTTACAGCCTTAGTCTACTGTTCGGTATGCTGATCTTCAGACATTTTCTCCGATGATACACACGCATGTTGTCTAGGTGTAACCTTAACCCTTTAATTGCCACGCATCAGAGGAAATACGGAAGAGAAGGGGCTGGAAGTAGATCGATGGAGTAGCGATGAAATTATCAAGGCCGAGGACATCCGGCCCTTGGTATATTTATCCTTTCTTTTCTCTCTCAATTTATTCAAGGTTCTCCCTTTTATTTTATTTTTTTTCTTCCAACAATTCTGCATGCGAATAGCTACGATTCCATGAAGGTTACTCAATGAGAGGGAGTCATTGTTGTTGACTTGGTGGGCGACGTCTGAGGTGTGTTACAAGAGGGTGATGTTGATGGGGAGTTTGGTGAAGGGGCGTACAAAGGTTCAGTTGATGATTTCCTGAAAATATTTTTTAGTTTCATATGTATTATAATTCGTAAGGGTAATTAAATTGTTGAGTGTGTTTCTTTTTTAATATCAATCCATTGCTTAAAAATGAAGATTGAGTAAATATAAATGATTACCTGATGTCGTTATAATATGCTTTTATATAATCTTTTATTTGTTGAAAAATATTTTGTGATTTCAAATAATTTGCCAGAAATAATATCCCAAAAATAAGTAGTAATTAATTAACAAAAGAGGAAATATGAGAAAAGGGATGTCCACAAATTTTTTCTTTTGAAGAAAAATATCCCCAAAGAAATTTTTTGCCAAATATTTTTTCGATCATCTCAGCGATCAATCACGGGTCCAATCAGACTAACACATATAAGCCCAATTTATTTGCACGTCGACGAGTGCGCGAACCACTTTATCACCAATTTTTTGCGCATACTCCAGAGTAATGGATATCCCTTTTCGCTAACGATGTTTTCCCTCCTCTCGGTTCCCATCCCTGACCGCAGATCCCGAATTTGATTGAACTTCAATTAATCGAGGCTATACATTCACAATGAAGTTTGCGTTTCACTTAACCGAAGCCTCTGCTACCTAATTAAAAGTGCGAGTCCATTGAACTAACCTTTTAACGATTCGTCTCTATCTCTTCTACGAAAATCAAATTTTTAGCAATTCTATCAGCGCTTACGTTAATTCTCGTATTACATTCTATTTTAATCAAAGGCTGTGAAATTTTCAACTGATTTTTAAATGATGGCAATCGAAGGGTTAGTTCTGAATTGAGGGTTGTCAAAATGATGAAGAAATGTCACAGGTGCGGTGTTGTTTGTACGACCAATGAGGAAAGCAGAGCATGTAACTATGCTGGACCCTTTTCAAGAGAGATATGGCGCCGGGGTTGGAGGACTGTTGTTCCTTCCAGCTCTCTGTGGTGATTTGTTCTGGTGTGCTGCGGTGCTGAGAGCTTTGGGAAGCTCGTTGGCGGTGGTGGCTGGTGTGGATCCGGACATAAGTATGGTCGCCTCTGCGCTCTTAGCAGCTATGTAAGTAAAACGAAGTAGAGTAAATTTTGGATATCCCTTCTAAAAAAGAAATATGCCGGAGTGATTAAAAACTACATTTCAATATTACGTTCAAAGTCGTTTTACTTTGTATTGTCTAACCTGTAATTTCAAATTATTAATAATACGAAGTAATATTCTTCTTTATTTGTATATACAAAAGTTGTTCCATTTTGGATTTTATAATCTTGTGTCAACCACTAATCTTCAGCAAATTGAGATTTTGTGTAATCGACCTCGAGAACCTTAAAAATGAAATTAAACAAATTATTGAAGTAAATAAGAAAATATAGAATACAAGGAATATTAATTATTAAAAATATGAGCAAAAAATATAGATGAAAATGTAAATAAATAAACAAAGTTACATAATAAAATTTGTCGATTATGCATAATTAAAACCCAATCCAATATACTTAGTATACATAAATCCATCTGCTTTATTTTTGAAGTATGGTCTGAGAAGATAATTTCGATGAAATTTTGAAGATAAAGGTATGGATGTCATGTGAATTGCAGATATACTGTGTTCGGTGGATTATATTCTGTTGCGTGCACCGATGCATTGCAGTTAGCCTGCATTGTAATCGGCCTGGGAGTGGCTGCGCCATTTTCTGCTCTTCACCCTGCTGTTTCTTTCGAGAAGAATCTAGCGCCGCATGAATGGTTGGGAGAAATTAAGAATGAGGACCTAAGCGAGTGGGTGGATGGTATGCTGTTGTTGGTATTCGGCGGTATACCTTGGCAGGTACTGAATATTCATCGATAATTCTAATATTGTATACCGTGGCACTCGATATGCAAAGCACTTCCGGCTTTAATGAAAATTTGTTGAGGATAAAAGTTTGCAATTGATAATGATGGAGAAATTTAAAAGCAAATAAATATTTATGACCTGAAAAAAATAAATAAATGTATTTTATGCAAATGATCTAGCTATACTTATGGGAGTTTATATAATTTGTTTGCTTCTTCTTGCACCACTAGAGAAAGATGATCTTTCAAATATCAGTATAATATATCAGTCACAATAATACTAAATCAATTATTTTGAATTAATCTAGCAATCTAATCACCATATTAATAAATTCTAACAAATGTTTATCCAGGGCTACTTTCAAAGGATTCTAAGTATGCGAAGCACATCAATGGCAACGGCTTTATCGATAGCATCAATGTTCGGCTGCATGATCCTCGCGTTTCCATCAGCCTTAATTGGGGTGGTAGCTCGTGCCACTGACTGGTCATCTGTCGAAGGATTTAATAAAAGTATCATAATACACGATGAGAACGCAGCGTTACCGATTGTTCTTCGATATCTAACGCCGCAGTGGGTCTCCTTTGTTGGTAAGTTGAATGCCTACGGCGTCCTAATATCGAGTAACTTCACTTGGATAAATTAGAATCCCAATTTTTGCTTTCATCGTGAACTTTACCCAAGCCAAGTTGGAATTTATATTTACTGTAATGTTATATCAATAGTTAGATGATATTTTAATAAGAGCCTGGTTATGATCTATCGTGATTATTATTGTAATTACCTGAGAATACTATATAAATTGTAGATGGTATTCTGTAGATATCGTCAATTAAAGACGATTTATAATTGTCGATAATGAAATCAAAGGTGGCTAAAAAAGAAGTTATCTAAGAAATAATAATCACTTACATATTACATCTTTTTTTACTCTTACCTATTTTTCACTTGAAAGTAGAATGGGTGATCTAATCGTGAAATTGCGTACAAAAATTCTTTTTACTATGTAGTAGACGTTTAATAACTGTCAAGTATTCTATCACAATTTTGCCGCAAATCTCGCAAAGAAAGCGTTTCTGTGCCTACAACCATTTGACCCTCTTTCACCCTCAAGATAAGAACACTCCCCGTTTCAGGCACACCTTGTACTTACATTAGTCGCTTAAGAAACCGCGAAACAGGTCGAGTGTCTATAAAGAATAAAATTCAAGAAGTGTACAGGCTTTTCGAAGACTCTGCAAATTCTTATCAACTTACTAAGGCACTAAACTTTATTTACCTCGTTCTATAAAATAAAATTTTATGTAAAGTGAAAAAAGGAACTGTAGTTTTATTAAAAAAAATATAACTTGCAAATTAAACCTCTCACGTCTGTCAATAACATATCCTTCGTGATTGATTGTTAGGTTTGGGCGCCATTTCTGCAGCAGTAATGTCGTCGGCAGATTCAAGTATATTAGCCAGCAGTTCCATGTTCTCCAGAAATGTTTATAGACTCACACTAAGGCCAAAGGTAAATGAAAAAAATTTCGATCAATGAATTTCATAATTTCCTAAATCTTATTGAAATATTTTCTGTTTAATCGCTTTCTTAATGCTTCGAAATATTTTTTATTTATACCAAAGTATTTTATATTTCTTTCACATTTAAAATACCCTCGAAAAAATATATCTAAGAAGAAGAGAAAAAGAGAAGAAAAACTCTAACGAGTCAGAACTCTTTTATTTTTCTTCTGTTATAGGCGTCTGAAAGAGAACTGAACTGGATACTCCGAATATCCGTGCTTGTGGTCACAACTCTCTCGACTATAATAGCTCTTACTGTGGACAGCGTTTATTATCTGTCGTGAGTAGTAATAGAAACGCTAGAATTACTTGCTTTGTTGCCTCACTGACCGTCGACAATTAACCAGACAAACTAATTAACCCAGTGGACTCTTCTATTTTAAAGGTACTTGAGCTCTGATCTTGTTTACGTGGTGCTCTTCCCACAATTGTTAACTGTAGTCCATTGGCCCTCTCTGGTCGACACTTATGGATGCCTTGCGGGTTACTTTGTGGCTGTTGTTTTACGTCTTTGTGGTAAGAAAGATAAAAATTCCATTGTAAATAATATTTATTAACTAATATACTATTATCCCTTAATAGTAATAAACTATCTACATTATAAGATGAAAGTCATGTTTAAAATATAAAATTTTTTTTTAAAGAAACAGTTGTTTCATGATCTGTTTATATAAATTTATAAAATTTACTTATTGTCATAAATTGATTTTTTAATGCCAGTATTCATTGTAAAAAATTGTTTTACTATATTTCAGGCGGTGAAAAAGGTTTAGGTATGCCAGCACTGATCGAATATCCTTTCTATGACACGGAAACGCAATCTCAAAAATTCCCTTTTCGCACTGGTGCCATGATAGTTGCTTTATTTACCCAGCTCATTACGAGTTTCTTCACGAGAAATCTCCTCGGAAAAGGTTACTTTCCGCGATGTTGCGATGTTCTTAGTGTCTATTCGCCTGGGAAATCGAAGGATCAATCTGGAGTCGTACAAAGTAGTTCTGGTGCTGCTCTGATGGATACCTCCTCTGTCAATGTACGTCATCTTTATCGTTTTGATTAAAAAGTTATTAAACTTATTTTGATTGCCTAGATATTTAAAAAATTGTTAAATATCTTTTCCAAAAACAATATTCTTTCTAAAAAAGAAATATTCCTTTTAGGAAAAATAAAATATTATCCTAATAAAAATTTAAAAAAGTATAAATCCTATTTCCCTAGAAATCTACTTCAGGTATGGATTCCTGCGATGGCATCGGACCCGGAAGTTACGAGGACGATCGTACTACTTCTAACTCCGTTGAAGATATGACCGATCGGGGAGATAATGGGGCTTTAGCTAACGATCCCTACGATAAAGATACTCCCAAGATCAACAGCATTGGATCAGTCGTTCAAAAAGCGAACCAAAGCCTCCAACATCTGCAGACTCTAAGGAACTCTATTCACACATCTTCCATTGGTGGTAGACATACTCCAACTCCTAATCAGTACGCCCCCATACAAAGCAACGAAGTATCCAGAGGCCAAATACTAGGTGTACGAAATCTAAGAGGTTCCATGGGTCAAATGCTCTTGCCTACCGATCGACCAGTTATTGCTTCCAACAACACTACGGGCATAGTGAACGTTCCAACCAATTCCACTATAACTACCCCAATGACACCGGGTCCACATTACACCAAGGCTAACGATGGATCATTACTAAACGATAAAACAAGAGAAAATGAGAGAGTCAGCATTGTCGATAGAGGAAATACAGAGTTTCAAACTGTTCCGGATAACATGTTGACCACTATCAATGTTAAGAAGAATGTGAAGGGCGTAAAACTGGTTGGTATGGAGGGTGGAACTTTGAGAAGACCATCACTACAGGTGAGCAAGCTCGATGTCACTTCCCTATAAATTTAAAGCAATTGTTTTATTGTTTAAATTTTGTTTTTTTTTTATCTGCATAGGGTTATATTAATTTGTATCATTATTGAATTAAATGTTTATTTAAAAAAAGTTTACTTTGAGTAGTTTGTCCGTAGTTCATCCTGTTCCTGTTTGATGGATGCCGAAGAAGAACATTTTTGAGTTCTTTAGGTTCTATCTGCTTTTTGTTGGATGTTTATTCTTCTGGTATTGCATTTGATATTGTAATAGATGATGGGAGGGCGAGGTTTCATATAAGGTATCTTTAGGGCACGTTCTCACCGACACCGTCGGTGGAGCTTGTTCATATTTTGGATAGGAGACAAAGCAGTGGTTCATACGGACCTGGGTCCCTTTCCCCGGTTCCAATGGGGATAGAAGCGTGCAAAACCCATGGGACTGCGTTAGAGGGGCAGGGTGGTAACGAACATTGCAGGATCAAGAGGGGTATTGTCAGGCATCACAGGTATCTATAATTTACAAATTATTATACTCATCAATATTTTATTCATGCTCATCAGTAGTGAATGATTTTATTTTATTTCATTTGTTAATGTTCGTCAGTAGTGAATATAATTTCATTTAGCAGTAAAGAATCTAATTAGATAATATAACTTTGTTAATGAACAGTGAGTTATTTTGGAATTAGTTGATGTACCTTGCCTGATCATTTAATTGTGATAAATAAATTAAAAAATTTGATATTAATTTCTCTTTGTGTAGTTTTGCACTCAATGATTTACAGCTTGATCTCGAACGTAAAAGCTTTGTATCTATCGTTAAACTGTGAAAAGAATACACATAGCGACCTACCATCAACCAATGAAAATTTAAACAAATTCTTCGATTTTCGAACACCCTCTCCGATTGTACGTTCAAACGTTTGCGCAGCTTTAATGACACGGGAGACCGTGCACTAACGACCCTGGCCAGGCAACCAACGTATCCTTCGATGCCATTGCGCCCCGAAGATTGTCGCATGACTCTGGCGAAGAAAGACAGAAGAACGTCAACGATCGCACGTCATGGTTCCGTAACAAATGAAAAAGAATTAAGCGGATGCACGACTGGGCTAGTTGTGTGTAGTCCTACTTACAACATGTATAGCTCGGCTGTGAAGAATTCCAACTACTTCGTAACCGATGATGAAGCAGTCAGCAGGTTTTAAACGCGTACAAAGATCACGAACTATACAAGAGGACAATCGAATTCCGCCTGATCAAGTCACAAGCCCGAATACGTCCTTTTTCGGTCTCATTTTGTTTTTTGAACAGTCGTACAATTTTACCACTGCCCAACTTTTATGACTTTCATAGGAAATCGCCACTTTTTTATGTAAAGACTCCCCCTTTGGATGAAGATAGATCCCATGTCCTGTTCGTATGTTTCTTCGAAGACATTGTTCCGTTTTGAAACGACGTCGTTCCGTTTGCGGTGATGATCAAGTTAGTGCAAAAGACGAGGAAATTTTATATGATTTATCGTGGACTCGTGGAAAGAGAATTCTGAATTCTATATCATCTGTAAATGAATATTTTAATATCATGATTGATAAAAAGAATAATCAACTGTGAGAAATTTTCAGCGATTTACAAGAGTTCGTTAAGGTTTTTGATTTGAAAAAATATATGCAGATTTACAATGATTTGAAAAGACTTTCAGTAACTTTAAGGAATTTGTAACAATTTTCAAAGTACATACAAAAGATATTTTCTCACTTTCAAATATTTAGTGTTCCATTTTTCAAATTTTTTAAACCTTTTTATAAGAACGTAATAAAATTATGGAATACATACATACATACATATAGGACTACAAATATTATATTTGTAACCGCAAACGGTTCGTCCATGATTGTTTTTGCTCGCATAGGATCTGTTCCACATCAAATTAATGAAATTTCATGTAAAGTACACGCCTGAAAATATTAAGATAGCGATAAGGTTTTAGTTAGCAAAGGGTGAAACTCGTAAACGTTAGATTAGTGTGAAACACGTTTCAAACGACGCAACTCCTCTTGTAAGATAATTTAGTTAATTGCCAGTGACATTCCACTCGCGAACGAACCTTTCGATTCATCGCAAACGCATTTGAAAAGATGACTTCAGTCTTACCTTTCGCTGTCACCGTACTTAATTCACTACTCAGGAACGTAACTTGCATTTTAATGTTGATTTTATTAAACTTATCAGACGGACATGAAAGCAACCGAATTTTTCGATTTTACATTTACACTATACATATTCCATAAAAATAAGACTTTTTTAACCAAAGTCATCCATATTTACCAATTTCGAGGTTCTTTCACGTTCGGCTGATGAACAATCGGCATCTAGTTTTAGGCGGATTTTAACATGGAGATTTTTGAACCCACAGTTACAAAGCAAGAAGCCTTTTAAATCGAAGAGTTCACATCGTAATAATAATCGTAATGCGAGCGCGTCTCGATATCTGTGCATCCTGACATCTATCGTCTACTTCTGTAAACAAGTGAAAGACTAAAACTGTATCTCTCTATCGCGTTATTCATGCTTCTGTTAGATTTGAAAACACCTTATGTGATTCACGATATTCTCCCTACTTGGAGTCAAGTATCTAAACGAATTTTGACGCAAAAACATCTTCGACAGTTTAGAATATTTTTGGTAGGAAACCGATAATTTTAAATAATAACTAAATATTAATACACGAATTAGCAATGAAAATATCGATATGTGACTTATTTTGACGGATGAAGAAAAGAGGTTAAAGGCGTACATTTTTCTCGGAAAAATACAGTTCTAATCATGGATGTGTTTTCTAGTCGTTAAATCCCCTTTTCAGACTAATCCAACCAAAGGATCCAAGTAACCCATTTACAAAAAGATTAATTTTTATACAAAAATCACGAGCGAACGTCATCTTTTTTGCGTGACTCTGTGTAGATAGAGCGATTGATAAATCAAGGAGCTTTGGCCAGTTCATGTATGAAGGGAAAGGAAGGAGGGTAATCTTCGAGAAACATGATTATTCATTTAGGTAATTATGTATGAGGTAGATTAGCCGATTTAGCTGATAACACGGTGAGAATTGGTGCACGCGACTCCACCACTTCTGATGTCCAGTTCATAAGAGTAAAGAAGAGGAATGTGAGAAGGGGTATAGCTGTGAGAAATAGAGGCAGCAGCATGAGCTTCGTTACTCGAAGCCACTTCAGTTTTGTTTCCAGCATGAGGAAAAATTCCATGTTTGATGCATTGCTTCGGTAAAAATCTTTCTTGAATTTCTGATCTTTTAAATGAAGAGATTTTAAAAGATTTTTTAATGTTTAGGTTTACTAATTTACAGACTTCCTAAATCTCTGCAATTTTGAAATGCGAAGGGTCTAAATTTTCAACTTGATACTAAATAACATGGATTATTTTGTACATCTGGATCATTAGGTATCAAAATTCTGAAATTTTCTAATTTATCCTTATATCATTAAAAATATATGATTTAGATTAATCATTTGATTCGATAAAAGTAAAAAAACGGCAAACGTTATTTTTCTTCCAGCTGGAAACGGGTTAGTGGTTGGGTAGGGAGAGGGGGAAGGGGGAAGTCAGGGGTTTCCGTCGCTCAACCTACTTTTTCGTACTCGTGAGGGAAGGTTAAGCTGCTGGATATAGAACGTCCAATGTATTACGTGCAAATTTATGATATTCCGACGACGAAGAATAACGATATTTTTCCACCGATTATACGTCTAGTCTTGTAGGATTAATAAACCGTCAACTGTAGCTGTACGATATATATAAACATACGGAGGTTTCTATCTATGTTAATCGGTGTAACGATAGCGAGAATTACAGTCATACGAAACCTCCATTGGCTCAATACCATATGCGACAAAAAACAATTCTTTGTAGAGTTAATGATCATCCAACACGCTTTCGATCCTTTGCACGATACCGTGTAACATCGTGCTATTTTTCTTAAAAATTTCTAGAATGAAGAAATCCGTTTAATTATCGTATCACTAGAACGGTTTGAGGGTGAGGCGATGATTAAAGTGGGTTTTATAATTAAGTTTTCTCCCGCCTTTCATATTTCATACTTATCATCTATTATCTTTTAAGAAAATACTTATAGTTTCATTGATTTAATTCATTGATTTAGTATATGTCGATCTTAGTTGAGATTTTTGTGCGGAGAAGAATGTAAGTGAAAGAAGTAGTTTAAGTCCGTCGTTGATCAGACTAAGTATTGTAGCGTCTAGTATAAATGAAAAGTCGATTACGGAAACAGCAAAAATTGTAAAAATTTAGTTTAAATTTAGAACTGAAACTTTAATATTTCAAATTCAAGCTCAGAATTTTTTATTTGAAATTTAAAGTCAAAATTGATTAAGTAATGATTATTATTTGATTATTTTTTAACGCTACTAACTCATAATTCTCATCCTCACTTATATGCTGGTTCGCAACGAACTTTTGAATAGTTCAATCTTTTTATAGTTTTTCCTATAAGTCTGTGACACCTCTATATTTTAAAATCTTTTTCATTTTTATTGAAAACTTTAGTATAATTTATTACCTGAATATATTTATTTCTTACATTCACCTATTTCTTTTTAACATCAATTATCTCTGTTTTGCCTAGAATGTCGATTTTCGGTACTTTTATAAGAACGATGATTAGAAGCTTGTAAGCGCAAAATAAACGTCGAAGACCTATATCAGTATTATTAAAACATACAAAAAGGATTCGAGATTTAACGAACGATTCCTGGAGGATAGCCTCGTGAAGGACCACTACGGTCTTTCATAGTAAAACTTAGCAGTTAAGGTAGAATTATTTATAGTACACTATTCGCGCTATGTATTTGTGATCTTTCCAAATACTTAAACTACTAAGCAATTAACATTTCCTTTCCTTTTTTAATTTATTAATTGAAATATTAGTTCAAGAGAAAATATTATCCATCCCTTAGATAGTAATACTTAGCAATTATTTATACCAAAAATAGTTTACATAATACTTAACCATCTCCATTAGGAGCCTTTTAGCTGTTTCGATATTATTAAAATTTTATTCTTTTCTTTATCTACATAAAATTAATAATTCTTTGCGATATCATTCTTTTGCTCTTTTATGAGATTTTCAAATACATAGTTACGAGACAATAGCCTTCTACACTTTTTGTTTAAGGTTCAAGTATAATTCCCATTAACATCTAGCTTTATATCATGTATTCTCACGTACTGCACTGTAAAACGAGTACGAGAAACGTTTCGTTCTTTCGAGTCGACGACACAATAGACGATTGTGTTGAAACGTGAATCACGTGCCAAATTTTAGAATAAACTAAAGTGTATTGTACACGTACGCTCGCGACACCGATACACGAGCAATTATATAAGCTTGCCTTAAGTTAAGGACCGTTTATTACGATAAGAATACTTCGACTCAACCCTTGTTGGGCGTGATTAAACAATCTTTTAACTTAAATATTTAATTTTATCTCGACTGAGAAAAAAAAAGAGAAAATTTATGTCTTTATATGGTGAAATAAATTTCAACTTCTCTTGAACATTTTAATGTATTCATTAATATGCAATCGTTATACAAAACTTTTGGAAATATTTAAAACGTTATAAAATCAATTTTTCATCATGTTTGTTCGCTCAATTGGGGTTGCAAAGTTCACATAATGTCCAACGCTTCGAGCCCGTCATTTAAATATTCGAAAATCGTATATTTAGTGAGAAATATTTATTATTATTAAAATTACAAATATATAATCATGCATCGCAATGTATCTTAAATATTACTGGTGTACCTTTGGAATGGTTACGCTATACACCAATTATCGACCAATTATTAAATTTTTAAACTTAAAGTTATTTTATATTTTCATCCTTCTTAATACCGATAATTAAAATTAACGAGAAGGAAGCTCGAAGTGTTAATACATAAGCAAGGCGAAGGATACAAATACATATCTTTGGTTTCTAATGTGCAAAAAGAAAAAATATCGTGTGATGATAAGTTTCATGTTTTTCTTCGACTCCATTTTAAGTCACTTGATTTCTGTCTAACGTGATCTGCTGCGATGTAGATATCCTTCGACTTGCTAATGATGACTCGTGAAAACATGTAACATCAAATTCTAATTAATCTTATGATTAGCAATTTATGCCAGAGACATTTCGTCCCCCTGTGCAATCGTTGTAAGCAAAGAGGTTACTAAATATGATTTCTTTCTCGTTGCTCGTAACGATTGCTCTATTAAATGTATTTGTATCGATTACAGAAATCGAGGCGACGGTTATTGTAAAAATAAAAAGCTCAAAGTGCCGAATAAAGGAGACAAGCATATATGTGCACAGTTCATTGTTTATTAATAATGAAAAATCATCAATTTTATTTCTTTTTATTTTATGGTTTTTGTCCATTTGTATTAATTATTATCAATTAACGTCATTCTTTAACAATCTGGATTACAATTGAAATTCTTTGGAGTTATAAAAATATCTTTATCTCAAATACGTCGTACGGCAATACCACTGTTTACTTAATTATTCTGGTGTAAGATATATAATACTTTTTTGTTGATATTATGTTGTTTGGATATGAAATATACTTAAACTTAGCGATATACTTAAATAAAATAAACGATAGCAAAATGGTATAATATAAATAAGATAAATGGTAATAAACGGCTATCAGTTTCTAACGTTATTAGATTTGATGAGACGATGAAAATAGAATTTTATTAAAAGATATAAATTGACGACAATAGCGATGAAAATACATATTTTATGAAAATATTGATATAACACTGAGATAAATAATATTCGGTAGAAAAGATTTATATAACATTACAGTAGAATTTCCGTATTCACGGTTGACTGTGGTTTGAAAAAATTAGTTAAAGAATGTTAGTACGAAACTATGGAGCCCATACTATATGGCTACTATGGCTAAAACAAATGTAATCTCAGATGCTATAAAGTCAATTCCTGAATATCATTTCATCGGCTATTTACTTCTCTTCTCGAGGTATCAACGGTTTTAGTTAACGATGGCGTCAAAGCGTAAGTCAATTTGAAAATTCAAGAACTGATTTGGACTTAAAGATATGGAACTGTTTTGGAACAAAATGTTCGAAGGCAAAATAAGAATCTGGATAAAGCGTGGAAAGAAAGATTAACTCTGACACTGTCTCACAATGTTACAGGACATGTAATAAAACCAAGCGTAATATACAAATCACAGAATCCACTTGCTCTCAAGAACAAAGGCAAGATCTCTAGCTGTGTTCTGGGAGCATGAAAAGAAGACATGCGTGATAGCTACTTTATTTGCGGTATGGATGCAGCAAACTGTAAATATCTGCTGGAAGAATTTATGGAGCGCCGCAGTAGAAGATTTTCAAGGATTCCCAGAGATTAATGAAGATGTCGAAAAAATAATTGTGGCAGAGGTGGAGAAGGATTCATGCTCGATAAAAAGATGGTTGAACATATTGAAGAACGCAGTGATGTGTTCATAAACGAAGAACTGGAAGAACTTATCATCTCATCTGCAGCAAAAGCGGAAGTAGATAAAGAAAATGGTGAAATGGTGGAAGAAGAACTAGCAACAAGGGCTTTAAAAAAATTTCACGAAGTGTTCCGTATTACACAAACATTAATAGACAAAATCATGAAATACCATTCACAGATGGACATTAAAGTACACTGTATAACTACCGACTCATCGCAACCACTGCAGCTACAATTTGAAAAATGAAAGAGGAATGAACAGCAATTAGCTATTACGATGTTCCAAAAAGTGACGGTATAAACGTATTCAACTATCAAGGACCCTCAATCCTGTCGTCATTACTAGGATCACCAGAAGCAGATGCGCCTGTATAAATATGTACATATGTATAAATACGTTATCACGCACATATACGTAATAAATACAAAATAAAACGTATTACAAATAATGAAATAATAATAAATAACGCGTGTAATGAATTATGTATATGCAGTATTATCCGTGGAGAAGTTTGGAACCGGTCTCCCGTGAATACAGGAATTCTACTGTATATATTACAACTATGAGATATATTATAATATATATAATTTTAACATACTAATACAATATTCACTTATAGATCACAAACTATAACTATATTTTGTCGATGTTCCATGTTTTACTAGTCCGAGATTCAAGTAACATTTTACACTTCATTTTGAAACTCATGCATCTCAAACTAAATTGTGTTCAACTTTGTGAAGATTGAAATCATTAAAATTATAGAAACGCAAATTGCAAATATCGCATACAAAATCGTGTGCATTTTTTATATGCATTTGCAACAAATTTTCAGAGACAAATATCTGCGAACAAGAAGAACATGCAAATCTAACTTCGTAACTTGTAATTGTTGGCTGTCTGTTTGATATATCGTGTTGATTGTTTGCTATTTGGTAAACATCATTTGTTCCAGAAATATTGATTAAATTCTGTAAATAAATCATTAATAAATAAATCTATAAAGAACTTATTATTTAATTAACTGCTAATGTTAATCACGGATTATTGAATTAACTCCTTAAGTAGATAAAGCGGATCTATTCTTATCGTAAATTAAGTAATATCGGCTTCGGCAATTGGATCAAAAAATGATTATTTCTGTAGGCGATTAAAATTAATATTATACCATCTTATAAGTATATATAATTATACGATTTTTCATTAAAATTATTAAATACCATACATAAACAAACAAAAATTTTCTGCTTAAGGAATTAATTACACATATTTTATTACTGCAACCAATATACCTGTGATTGCTCTATATATGATGTATTCACAAGTGACACTGGTTCACTATTATAAATTTGTGGTTGATATATTCGTGGTTGATATATTTGTTGTTGTGCTGGTTGCTGCATAATTCCTATGGTAGGTATGTTCTGTACAGGAGGTGCTGTTTGATTAATTACTATTGACATTCCACCAGTAGAATGATTCGGATTTTTATAATAAATAGAGGAAGAAGCACTTCCTGCTATTTGTTGGTTGGTTGTTATTTGCTGATTTTGTTTAAGCACTTCAGTATTACTATTACTATTTGAACTACCAGCAGCAAGATAAGGATACTGATAACTGATAATAGGCGAAGAAGCACACTTAATTCCTGATTGATTCGTAATAGTTTGTTGATATTGTTTACGATTCGGATTATTTGGGAGGATATTAGTTGTGGTCACTGTTTGTAAATTCTCGTTGTCAAGTCTTTGATTATTATGCCCACATTGGGTGTTAGTACCCGGTAAATTGTGCATCAAACATTCTGCTATATCGTTTGAACGAAAATTACAGAACTTACATTTATATTTATATGGATCATTTAGATTTATCGAATTAACGAAAGAAGTCAGTGATTTATTTTCAGAACCAGATGCAATACGTACTTTCTGTGCATTCGATACATTGGCAGTATTTGCTATTACTTTGATAGATGTAATATCATTCTTGAGTGTAGCTGAACGTGGTATAGCTGTAGTTGTTCGAACAATATTACACGCTGGTAAATTTTTATGATATGCCGATGTTATAATTTGCGAAGGAGATGAATGTTTGTTTTGAGTCATATTTGTTTGTAATTGCTGCAATTGTTGACTATTTATTATGTTAGTAGTAGATGGTAGCTTCGGTAGCAACTTTCGATAAATTACATTAGATGAAGATAATGGCAATGTATTTGATTGAGAAGGTATTGATTTTTCATATGACGATGATTCTCCAAACTTATTTATCCCTGGAATGGAGTCTGCAGGTTGTTTTGGAAATAATTCTTTTTCAATAATTTTGTGCTTCTTACCATTTTTAATCAAGCCATCATCGCTCTTAGGATGTTCTATTAAATTATCAGTATCTTCAACAGTACAACCACAAAGTTCTGCAAGAGTTTTTACTCTTAAAAATCCTGATTTTGGTTTTAGTAAACTTTGCTTTTTTCCTGATGGTAAAATCCTTGGAATTGATGATTCTTCTTGATTTACTGATGATGAATCTGTGTCATAAACTTTATTCTGTATACTTTCTACATTTTCCATAACTAATCTATCACTTTTTGATTTTGCTTCTGTTTCAAGTAAATTATTATTACTAACATTATTCCTAAATGCATGCAAATTTTGTGAAACATTTGTCAATTTAATATTTGGATTAGACATTTGAGGATTTAAATTAGTATCTTGAGATGATACTAAAGGAATTACGTTTTTAGAAGTAAAAGAACTTGTTGCAATTGGCATAATATTCTGTGAATTTTCTGAAATTGCATCATTCTGTGGTGATGATCGAATATTTATATCTTTTTCCAATCTATTAGTTATATTATTTTTTGATATTACACAAGTTTGTGTGGTGGAAGATGTATCTAATTTGATATTAAATGAAGTTTGTCTTTCCTTATTTTCTTCTCCTCTTAGTGGTTCAATACATTCTTCTGAGTGTTTTGTCAAATCTATTATCAATTCATGTTCAGAATCATCTTCGCTTCCTTCTAATATCTTGATTAATTTCTCTTTATCACTATCTGTATTAGATCTTGTTAAAGAACCTTCATTTATTTTTTCTGTTACTTGAGTCTCCGTGTGTAATGATTCTGATGGCTGTTTCTCAACAGACAGTTCTTTTGTTGCTATGAAACTAGAAACACAATCTACCTCTGAGTCCGATGCAGAACTAGCATTATTTGTAACTTCATCGGCCTTAGAATTTGTCTGTTGATTATTTAACTTATGAATGATATTGTGCTCACGCATACTTTTAGAAGAATCAAAACCAATGTTACAAAAATTACAAATGTATTTTGTTTTCTCATAATTTACTATACAATTCAGTACATCGCTTTTAGTTTTATGTTCTTTTCCATGTTCTATGAAAGAATTTAAATTATTGCGATATGTTTTACTGCATTGTGAACAAACAAAACATACATGTGTTATATTATGTTTTAACCAATGATTCTCAAAATCATCCAAATTTTCAGCTATTGCCATGCAAATACTACAAATAAATACCACCTTGGCAGCTGTGAATGATATACAAACAAATTGAGGATCACTATTACAATTATGTTTATCCTTTATGTGTTTATAAAACTCTGTTCTTTTAGTAAAAGTATCATTGCATAAACTACAAGTTATTTTGATTGTCAGATGTGACTGAATGCTAGTACTTGAGTTTTCTACAACAACTGTATCTTGATCTGACTTAATTCCATTACATCTTCGAACGTGTTTTTTTAGATCATCTGTAGTAACGAAAGGTAGTTTACAATTATAACAAACGTTTTCTGCTACTTGAATGTATTCTTCCATAGATATAGTTGAAGTTACTGCATTATGCGTAGATAAATTGTCTATTTTTCTCAATTTGGTATTTATTACAGAATATTTTGGAAATGAAAGTTCATTAGCTACCCAGAAAGGATCCCTTGCATGTTTTGTCCAATGAATATAAAAAAGTGTTCCTATTCCAAGAAATATAACTTTGCAGATATTACATCGAAAATCTATTCTACAATTTTTTTTAAAACGAGCATGTATTTCTAAATGATGACGCACATCTTGGACTGAACTAAATATCATACCACAAGTAGCACAAAATAAATTTGGCGAACGGCCGCTGCAAAAGCGATTCTGATTACATTTTCCGTGATCAGGAAGACGACAATGATTCTCAAAACATTCCATGCTTCTAAATAATACTCTACAAGTATGACAAAGAAGAACTATTTCGATTTGCAAGCAATTTTCATTAGTTCCTGGTTTATTGTGACACTCGCATATCGTGAACGATTTTTTACTGCTTCCTATTTTATTTGTTTTTTCTTTATCTGATTTTAATGATGAACATAATTCTACACTTTGTAAATCGTTTTCATTCACGGTATTAGATTCTCTATCTCGAATTTCAGAATCTTTTGTAATTAATGGCTTATTTGATTTCTGTATATGCAACAATTCTTCCTTATCATTAACTTTTTGAGTCTTTTCATTTATATGAATTGTGTTATCTACAGTGCTATTTCCACTTTCATTCAACTTTTGTTTCGCAAGTTTGTATGCTTCTTGCAATTCTCTCTCTGTATGCAAATAAATATGAGCTGCAAGATCTGGTTTTGTTGGAAAGACTTTTAAACAAATACTACATTCATTTGAATTACTAACACTCTGAATCCTTTTCTTCTTTTTCTCTTTATTCAATAAACGTTTTGATACATCTTTTTTCTTTTCCTGTTTATTACCTTCACCAATGACAGTTTTTGATGGATTAAAATGTTCTATACTATTTTGCTCCAGTGTTTGTGATGGTCCTGATATCTTTGCTTCTGAAGAACAAAGTATCGTTTCTTCAAATTTATCGGATGATTTGTTAAAATTTTTTGAAGAACATATTAAAGTATTACTTTGCTTTTGTGTATGTGTAATTAGATGTGGCTGTAGATCAGAATAATCTTCAAAACAAAGATCACAAACAATACATTTATAAGTAGTATCTCTAGAATCTTTTTTATCCATAAATTTTTTATGTTTTGTTGGAGATATTATGGAAGAATAACAAGTTGAAGCAGTTTTGTTTGTAGTTTTTTTAGGATGCGTAATATTTGCAGTCTTTTTAAAAGTTTTGGATACAAATGTCTTTATCCCTGAAGCAAGAAGTTTTTTATTTTCATTTGAAGGATAAGGTTTAAAATTGATAACATTAAGTGTATTAACTTTCATTTTCTCTGGAGATTTTACATTGGTAATTAATGCTGTAAAATCCTTTTTATGTGAAGAAGATTCTATCTCTTTATTTAAGGAAGACATTTCATTTATGGATTCTATCACGGATCTTGTGTGCAATGTATTTGCTGATTTTTCTATGTCAATAGTATTTCCATTGATATTTGATAATATAGAAGAAATTTTCTTGGTAGACTTTTGTGACGAAGACAATAATGCACAATTGGTAACAATAGTTGAAACAATCGATTTCTGTTCTAAATCGCCAATAATATTTTGTTTAAATCTCTTTTGAGAGTTATCCTCAAAATGTTCTGTTAAATTATGACATGCTTTTTGAGTTTTTGACATTTTCTTTGGCTGTAGCTCCATATTTTTTATTACATTTTGAGAAGAATTCTCTAAAAGAGCTGATATGGGTTCAATCATGTTTTGTGTCTCTTCTGCAACTGCATGAATTGCATTTTTGTTTGGAGTTTCAAATATTGTTGAGTTTAAATCATATTCTGTAGATTGTACATCTTCCTCAAAATTAACTTTTAGAGAGCTTGAAGTAGATGATATCTCATCTAGAGATCTTTTATGTACTTGAACTTTTGAAAGATTAAAATTTGTTAAAGAATTTATATATATGTCCATTATTTGCTCAATTTCTGTAGCTGAGTATTCATTATTGAAATTTTTCAAAGAATCAAATTTTATTAAAATGACTTTTAACTCCTTAAAAAGATTGTATTTTTGAATAAGATCTTTATCAGAAATAAATGATTTTTGTATCGATTCTTGAATATTTTTGTTTTCCAGAATTGGTTCCTCTATTGCAACAAAATTATCATTTATGCAAATGTTATCATTTGTAAAATATACAAAATTTAATTCTGAAGACACACAATTAGAAGTATTATCTTCTTCAACATTTTTAACTATATCATCATTATCACGATTCTTCGTTATAGGTATATTTTCTGGTATACTTGGTTCCTGCTGTAACACACTTTCATATTCATTAATATTTAAATCTTTTTTGCCCGAAGAATTACATAATTCATTAGAAATATTTAACTCTGTGGACGATTCCATTTTTAACTTTTGACTATCATCTGTATATTGTGGCTCAATAGAACTATGATCTTGACTTATACTAATTTTCATAGTTTTTTCTAGTGAATTTATTCTTAATCTCTTTACTTTATCTAATCTTATTTCATGTGAACCATTATTTGTATTATTGTAATGTTTATCATCATCACTATCATCAACATTATATATACGTGCTCTTTTGAGACATCTCATACTATTTCTCACAGGAAGTTCAAAATCAGAATCAGAATCAGAATCATAAATATCATTACCATTTTCAACATGCTTATTTGACTGTTGAATTTCATTTGTATCAGAGTTAGTTACTATAGGTTCAGTTTCATGATTTTCCAAATATTTATCTCTATTAATATTTAATGATGATAATTCCAATTGTTCTGGTGCAGATACATTTAATTTGATTTGCATTTCTTTCATGCATTCTGTTTGAGCACTTGTTTCATATTCTTTAATTGGAGTTGTTTTTGCAAATGACTGTGCTATTTTATTGATTACTTCATCTATTCTATGTAATTTTATGTATGGCTGCTTAATATTCTTTAATATGTCTTTTACAAGTAACTTTTTATTCTTAATTTTTGTCTTCTTGTGAAGTAATACTCTTCGAGGTTTTATTTTGTTTTCAAAATTAGTCAGATGAGGAAGCTGATGTTCAGATTTAATCGCTTTAATGTCTTTCTTAGTCCTGTTTTTCCTATATTTTAGTTCTTTTTTTTGTATTAATTCATCTTTTATTTCAGTTATATATGGTTTTTTTTCATACCACTTTTTTATTTCTGGTATTGATAATTTTATAATATTTACAGAAACTGGTTTACATAAAGATTCACACAAAACTCGTAATTTAGTTTTTTTATCTGACAATTGTATCAAATTGTTATTTTTAAATCTTTTTCTTAATGTATAAGACTTATTCCTTATCAATTTTTGATCTGTCATTTTAGAACCTTTCAGTTCTATATTTTGCAATGTTAATGACATCTTTATTACTTTCTCTGAGCAATTGTTAAATGAAAAATACTGATTAAATTGATCTTCATTAAAATGTTATAATGCTGTCAAATACAGTCAATTTAGTATACAAGTTAACTCTAAAAATAAATTGTTACTTTATTAAATAAAAATGGTTAACATACCTTTGTTTAACGAAGATATAAATTTAATTAATAATATTTTATGATATAATTTATTGATAAAATATTTTTACTGTAACAATTGGAAAGTATCTTCATTCATGTAAGGTTATACTTCATTAACTTAAACGTTGTTTATAATACAACTCAGTAACATTTATTAATATATGTATATTTTTATATGTTTTATACATATTTTTTATTCGCGGAAATTACATTCTCGATTCTCGCACATGAGTTAGTCATATACAAGCGAACAAAATGTCATACCTACGTGAAAATCAGTTACTAACACTTTATTTTATGTTTGACACGCACGCAATTCCATATATACAATATATATACAAAAAATATAATTTTTTGTACATAAATTTATATAAATTTTAAAATGCCTAACTTTTGAAATATAAATTTGTACTATTTAAATTGTTCATTTATAATAATTTAAACAGAAAGTAGGTACGAAAAATTTAAACCAACTGTATAAAGAAGAAAGATATGCCATTCACATGATTTTTAACTCACTTTTAGTATAGAATAGCTTCTTATAAGACTTCAGTTGCAAATATTTCATAACACTTTATTCAAATTTATTGTTAATTTAATTTTCAACAAATAATGTTGTGATCATTTTTTCTAGTTTATATAGACGCATTTAAACGTCTGCACTTAAAATTCTCCCACACTTTTACTTGCGTATTGGAATTTATCATTTCGAATTAAATATGTATTCAATATTCGTCAGTAACAATATACATGCCTCTTATTGGATATATTTGCTCGCATGAAAAGAAATATCCAATTGGAACGAGTTTACGCAATATTCCATCAACAAATGGTATCCGTGATCAAGCTGCGTCATATCTTTTGTTACATCACATGTTTACATCTGTATATATACATATATTCCATGTGTGTCATACACACATGTAGTTTAAGAGAGACACCTATAGACTTTATTCTGTACTGATTGCATTGAAAACAATGTTGAGAATTCTCAAGAATTTGTTGGTGATCAAACTGGAAATTTCTTTTGCCCATTAAAACACAACTATAATAATGGGAAATTACGTGAGCAAAATTGCGTCGATGTCAAATAATGCAGTGCACTCTGTATACCGAGGTCGTAAACGAAAGTGCATCGAAGAAGATGATTTTGATTCTGAATCGGATTATATCGATCGCACGCTTCAAACTCCAAAAAAGTATGCAAATTTTAAATAAATCATTTTAGTTTCATATTGTTAATTAATAATAGTGATTATACTATCATATTGTTTATAGTACTAAACAATGTTTGCATAGTCTGAAAAAATAACTTTTTAATTTTGTAATTGATATTTAATAATATATATTTTTAAACAGCCTTTCATTTTAACAATTTAATTCCTGTGTATTGTAATTAATGGCTTATTTTTTTAATTTTTATAGGAGAAAATTGCTGACAACAGCACAGTACATTTATAAAACATTATTCCAAGAAGAAAAAGGAAGTGATATAACTGTGTTTATGTTGGGTAAAGCATGGAGATTACATAAAGTTTATATTAGTCAGGTGGGATTGCTATTTCAGCATATTATTCATGTAAATTTATTTTTGATGTCAAACTTATATATTATTCCTTCCTTTTTTTACAGAGTCCATATTTTGCAAGTATGTTTTCAGGATCTTGGAGAGAAGCAAATGAGACAGTTATAAGTGTAGAAATTGCTGATCCTAACATCACATTAGATTGTAAACAATTAAAACACATATTATTTTAATAACTGATTAAAAAAAAAAATAGTACTTTTTCTTAATTTTATATATTTTCAGCACTTTTGACAGTTTTTGGTTCCTTCTACCAGGATGAAGTCAGTTTAGAACCAAAAGATGTTATACCAATTTTAGCTACCTCCACTTTATTTCAATTGCAAGGACTAATTGATCAATGTACAGATATTATGATAGAGACAACAAATATAAAGACAGTTGTTCCTTATTATAATGCTGCTGTATCTTACGGTGTGCCAGTGGTAAAAACAGCAGCAAAAAGGTGGTTAGAAGTTAATCTCTTAGGATATGGATGGTTACATCCAACTTTTTTGAAAGAAATTACACCTGATTTAATGGCTGAGTTAATTGCTAGTCCTGATTTAATTGCTATGCAAACAGAATTTTGCATATATATGATGTTACGTGTATGGTGAGTAGTGAAATTTAAATTATTCTCGAATAATTGATTTATATATAATTATTAATTGCTTTCAGGCTTTTCGTGCATGTACACAATAAAGAAGAAACACTTCAAATTGATGAATACTTTAGGAATCATAAGTGGACGAAACCATTCCTTACAACAGAAGAAGGCAAAGAATTCGCAGCACCTTTTGAGGCACTGAGAATGAAATATCTTTTGTTACATGATCAAGATGTGAAAATTTTATATAGCGATAATTTAATACCACATGAATGGTTACATAATGCATACAAAGAACAATGGTTACATTTATTAAGAATAGATGCGAATAAAGACCGAGGGTAAGTCATAAAAGTTTTACTTTTTTTAAATGTATTTTTGATCTAGGTCAATGGACATAGTAAAGAGTCTCAAGTATGTGCCTTCTTTTTTCTTCCCTTCCTTTATACATCCAGTTTTGTGGGCAGAATTTTCACTGTAAAAAGTCTACTCTCATGTACATTCCACTTTAGGTATCTGTGACAATTATTTCACTTGTTATAGTATAATACTGGAGTAATTAATAAGAGAAAACATGTATAAAATATAACATTTTCTTTTCTTTCCTTTTGTTTTTTATTATTATTTTAGACCAAAACAGATGAGCGAGGAAGAATTCGCTCGTAAATGTTTCCGTTGTGGAAGATGCATCGAAAAAGCTGGCGAGCATATTTGGAGATGGACAGCATTTCATTTTGGATTAGATTTGGTGGTATGCTTGGATAGCACTACTTTAAGAATTAAGAGGAATCACAGACTAGACACAGACCATATAAAAGCTAATCATAGCAAACATAATATCATTTTAAAGTTAGTATTGGTTTTAAATTATAAGTTTTTCAGCAACTTCAGGTTCTCAACTTAGATAAAAAAATTTTTCAGAGTAAGCTTAATTTCACTGGATGAACAACGTCAAATAAAACATATTCAAAGTTCGGGTATGCTTAGGTTATCGCTTCATAAAAACGAAGAAGTAAGTTATATTTATATAGATTTTAGCCTTCAAAAATTATTAAAATTATAAAAAAATTTATTTTATATTTTAGAAACAGGTGATGTCTTTGGATAAACAACTTACTTATCCTTTGTATATATCAGTCAACATGCAAGTAGTTACACCATTTGTATCAACAGAAGAGGAAAAATCGGCTGACAGAGTAATATTCTCGGATACTTAGTATTCTGAATATTCAACGTCTTTTAAAGATTCGAATTGAACCCGACGACGTACGCTTATCTCAGATAATAATCTGGTTGTTCCGATTTATAATACTTAAGTATGACTAATTACTATAAATTTTATTACTCGTTCACATACTGTTTATATTATGGAGATGCTAATTTTTGATTAAAACTTTTCTAAACTCAAGAGCTTCTAGTCGACTAAATGGAATTACGCCATTAAAGTGAAGAAAATTTTATTTCTTCCGTTTGTATTTTTCCGATACTATAAACCAGATACTTATTTTTTCTAACATAAATTCAAATTTATTACTTATAGAAATATATTTAAGCTACTAGGAAAAGACTTGGCTAGAAAAACATGAGAACTTATATTTAAGGAGTTAATATTTCTTATTAACTCCAAGCAATTGAATATTAAATTTTCTAAAAAAAAAAAAAAAAAAAAA
>NW_016913695.1:286934-333373 GCF_001483705.2 Eufriesea mexicana | reverse complement strand
AAAAAAAAAAAAAAAAAAAAATGTGTCATATAAAATACACACAGTATTAGACATTTGCTTTCACACTGTCGTTTACGCATTTGTACATTTATATGTCACGATGTCATTAACAAAAAAGTAAATTAATTTTTGGATTAATAATTTTATACATTCATACTAAAGATAAGAATGTAACTATATGAATGAATTCATATAAACGGTGATCGAATGTTTCTGTGTCTTCCGGTTAATCATTGAAGCATCGACCACCGTACGTTATGAATATCACTTGAACAGTAAAAATTGACTAGGTGTAAACAAGTGCAAATGTTGTTTTTATTGCTAACTGCCAGAAATTTTTATATAGCATTTTTTAATTTTTGTAAACCGTTTATTATATGCAATATCGATAATATTTTTAATTTAGATGACAAGATAATTAAAATAATACAATAATTAATGTTCCTTTAATTTTGTAATTAATCTATTATATGTCTATGGTGCTATTGTCCAATATGCATAACATTTTACTTTCTACTTATTATCATGAAAGTTTGATACACCAGAAACTACTTAGTCTCATATTTAAGATTTTTCTACACTTAATACGCGCTATTAACTTCAGGTTAACTTTTCAATATAGAAACATATGTTTTGCTTAGCATTATATAGTATCATGACTTATTACTTATCTTTTATAGCGATTTGTGCACATAACTTTGTTATCGATTTTTAAGTCTGTCATAACAATGACAAGTTTTGAGAATACAGTAATTTGCACAAGAACATACTGTGCGATATTTCATTTCCGTTGTCTCACTAGATTAATTATAAATGAAGGTCATGTGAGTCATTGATCACGAAAAAGAATATCATTTATTTCTGTATATTAACATCAAAATCGCTAAATAATAAACTAATTGAAAGGTTTTTGTTGTATGAAATATAATTTTAATTCTCTTTGTTTGGTGTTTTTTGGTAACCATTCAACACTTTATTGGCAGAATATTCTCTGTACATAGTGATCGATGTGTACAATGCAATATTAATAGAATACAATGATAAATATTACAATAAAACCAGAATGTTACAATAAACTCCGTCTTAACCTGGCACGTTTTGATAATTAAATGTATTCATATTTTAACGCAAAATATGTAAACTGATGATACCATGTGAATATAATATTTTTCCATTCTTTTCTTTCCTTCATGTTCTTTCGATATGCTTCAATAGGGGCAGTGTTGCCAGTAGTTTTATTTTATCGAAACTTTTATTTTGTGGCAGGTGATTATGGGCGGATGATATGTATGAAATTGATTAACGTTTTATGTAAACAATTTCTCAGAGAAATAGTTTCGTTACATTCCGCTCAATATTAAGTCAAATCTACGATATACCACAAACGCGCAGAAGGAAAGAGAAAGTTAAGAAACAAAGTGTCACTAATGTTTACTTTTACCAGATGTCACAGTTTCTATGGTCATCGTTGATCACGATACATTTATAGAAGAATAGCAACAAAATGATACTTGTCTATAGACGCATCGCAATATATACGTTTACTTTTTTGTACATTGCGGATATCGCTATTTTTTTCTTCTTGTGATAGGCTAATTTTACATATGTCATACATGTGTATGCAATAAATTAAGATAATTTGAGACGAAGTTCTAATGTCTTGTATGAAACTTAAGTTGATTTAAACGTTACGTATAGATAAATAATTATGCAGTTACATTTTTTGAATATCACACTTACGTACGAATTTTAATTAAACATAAAAAACCTAAAGTATCACTAGGCACCTCTGAGATATTTAACTTCCTGTTTTTTTAAAACAATCAATTAATTGACTAAACTATACACTTGAGCGGAACATAACGAAATATATATTTTGTATTATTTTTATCATTTCTTCTGCCCTTCATGTGGCTGTTTGCCTGACTCTCATCTATTACGTCTTCAAATCTTCGATTTAGAGAGACATTCACTTTTATAATATATTATGCCGTACATAGAAAAAAGAAACAGAATCGTCGTGAAGTATAGAATTATGTTTTCCAGTGGAAGTCACTCATGAAACAAGTTACGGTGTGTACAATTTTCAATTGGACATATACCAAAAAATACTTCGTACTTTTTCGTCTATCCTCATCCGCAGTCTAAAACAAACTGAAATTTAAAACACGACCAAATACGTTAAGTTCGTTGACTCACTGTCTATTTCTACCGTTTCCGATTACTTTCCCGCTTCTTTAGGTGTCAAAATGTTCGCCATCGTTTCGATGTGTTTTCTCTATTGAGATCATCCATATTTTATTTTTATCATTAGTCGATAACAGTAACAAAAATAGAAATCATAATAGCCATACACAAACAAAATAATATTAACAACAATGACGATGACGTTGATTAGTTTAGTAACATTAATTAGTAGTAGCAGTTAATAGCTGTAGTACTGATAGTAGTAGTAGTAATTAGCAACCGTAATAATAATGTAACGATGGTGACGACATGACACGGTGACAACAGCGGTAGCGACGAATAATTACGTTCTGCGGTGAGACATGTGTTGATATTTATTATATTTTTATTTTTTTTCGTTTGTTTCAATAAGCGTTCTACTTTACCCTCTACTTTCTCCATTGACGATAGTTTCTACACCTCCGTTACGATTTTCATTTACGATTCTTGTTTTTTTCTCATGTTATTTTTTGGTTTTCTGTTTATGCTTCTTTTTAATTTACTGTTTTCATTAGTTGACTACGGTTGAAGAAGTAGCAACATTTCGCTTCTTAATGGAACTATATATATGTATATCTTTTAATATCTTTTTAGCTTTTTTTTATATTATGCATACGTATATACGTATATTCACGTATGCACACATATTCACACGTAACTGTGTGCACACACATACGAACATTCACTCGTCATACACACACACATGCACACATCAATATTTCTTTTCTTTCTTTCGCGAGCCTCCGCTACCGTCTATCGTTTACACATTTTATTGCAAAAATCAGCGGAATACGGGTTACAATCATAATGCCGGATTCAACTTTTTGTTTCATCTTCGTCTGAATAAAGTGTAAAACAAATTACTTATTTAGATATGTGTTACCTTCCTTCTTTTTTTCTTATTTTCCAAATTTATTCTTGTATGCATATCAGTTTTGAAATTTTGTATATAAGAATCGGACATTCATGAAAGTAATCCGACGTTACTTCTCTAAAAATAAGCTGTAATATCCCTTATGCGTGCAATTCCATTGTTGTTTCTTCCCAATAAAATATAATATATATTTGTGTGTATATATATATATATATATATATATCTTTTTTTTATTTTGTATCATCTGTTTAACAGTAACGTACGAAGTGCGAATGTTCGCATTATCGCTACTTCATACATATTTATATATATATTATATATATTTTTCAAAGTTTATTCCTTTTCTCTTAGGTATTATATTTAGTTTTCTTTTCCTTTTTTTACTTTCTATGCTTATGCGAGAGACACTGAGTGGTTTCACGTGCGGAGGCCGAATATGTGTATTTTTTTCTTCCCATTTAAATCTTTTTGTAGTGTACTACTGAAGTACGCTCTCGCGTATCTGGCAGTTTGTATCACCGTTAGAACTACTATTTTGTAATTTGACTACTTCTGCGAACTGTTTGAATCCCGGTATACACAAGCGCATAAAGCGCTTACCGTCCAGCATATCTTTTTAAAAATAACAGTGATAAGAGCTGTAATTATGTACAACTCGTTATCAGTCTCGTTTCCTGTATCTCATTTCACTAGAAATTATTGCACGTTAAGAATAACTTAAAAGAACTAACGAAATCTGTAACTTTTTAAATTTCAATTTTTTGTAAGATCGATCGATTATTCGATGAAAGTCGTTTACTCTAAAGTCGATCGCGATCTAACCTATACGCGCGGCGTTTTGATCTCGAGTGTGCAAGGAATCAGACGAAAACGAGTTGTCCCGGATCCGAACAGTGTTTTCTATTGAATCGTTAATTCGGTTTTAGGCGTTAAGTGTCATCTGCTGGTGACTGGAGGAGTTTAGGCTATGGAAAAGTGCGGCGAGGTTAAGATGGGTATTGCAAACGGGTACGAAAGAAGTAAACTGGGCATCGCCAGGACAACCGTTAACATAGACGTCAACGGCAATAAGAAGGACGGCGTGTGGCTTTCGGCCGAATTACAGAGATCACCGGTGCATGAGCAGTATATTGCTTGAACGTCGTGAGTGCCTGATCTCAGCATACAGTCGGCATTGTCTCTCTCGTCCGTAATATATCCGCAACCTCTGACCACTCTGATCTTGCCGTACACTGGAAATTGTTTAAAGTCACAATTTGTTTTCACACACTTTAAGAAAATATCTAGACGCAAAACAGCTAACTCGCTATGCAATTAAAGCGACGAAGGTAAATTGTTTATTTATTGTACAGATAATAAAATAATTTTAGAAAACTGATTTTTTAAAAATTTTATGTTGATATATAGTAATTCAGTTTACGAAAACTATTTTAAGGAGACCAACAACTTTTTAAATATTACACTAAACTCAAGTAGTTGTGCATTCGGAGTATAGATGGCGTTATTTAATGTAAGCTACGCGAATTCATCCCTGAAGAACGATTACCGGGATATGTAAAAGAATTATATGAAGCTATTTGAAAAAATGACAAATGACGTTGTATATATACAACTTAGAGGTATTTCGAAACTGAAAAAGATGTCACATGTGTACCTTTTTTATTTCAGTATTTGAGTTCTAAGCATAGAACTTTTGAAGTTGAAGTTGCAACAATGTAGGTAACTATTTATCCTCATCCGATAATAAATATCACTACACAGTAGTTTAGATTTTAATGATTCGTTATACAATCTATGAAGAGTTTGGTATATTTTTACATACAAAAATGTTATCTTTTGGTGTTATTTTTTCAGAGCGTTATCATGCGTATAATGATTTTATTGAATGTACCTCTTTGGCTGATCTTTCGACAAAGAGTTGGTTCCAGGAAGCTTAGATGTTCCAAGCGTGGTTGAAAGCTGCAGTTCACGGTTCCAAGACTGTACGAATCGAACGGATCGCCGCACCTTGGATCGTATTCGCTGTTGCATTGGTAACATATTATTGCTTCTCCTAGAAAATAAATTTAACATTAAACACTGAATAAAAATAAAATATTCAGTAGTGTAAATTTGATTTAATCTAAATACATGAAAGTAGTTTTAATTTTGAAAGAAAAAGTATGGTTCAAAAGGAAAGGGGAATTATATAAATTACGACAAACTGAATTTATTTTGTACGCATCACGAAACACCGAAACATCTGCTGTTCTATTAATTACAATAGGGTAGGTCAGGACTTAGAAGAACTGCTGAATCCATATTATAACTTGTGGCTCCTTATTCACTATCCTTATCGCGTGCTGAAACTTATTCAAAACTGGGCCACTAATATGCGGGTTATACTCGCTATCATATATGTATACAATTAATTTGTTAACATTTGTTTAAAGTTACAAAATATACATAAACATTTGAAACATTGTGAATAATTATTTCTTCTAAATAGATTACGGTTTGATTTATTGTAAAATGATAAATAGCATTAATGAATTGAAAAGAAAATAATCTATGGTTTAAATCATTTAAAATAAATATTATTTAGATATTTAGTGAGTCTTTTAATTCCATGTTTAATGTTTAATAATGCTTATAAATTGTTAAGTGTTTTGTTGAATGGTTAATAAAAATTTAATTTCTTTTAGGATGGACCGTTTTATTCAAAATTTGGAAGTTTGTTTTACGCTCGGTTTGCAAAGTGCTGGTGATTGGTTACGGCCCTGCCGCGTTGTGACGTCACCGAGCAACCCCATTCACCCTCCCGAGTCTGGTTACAGCACCAGCTGATATCGAGCAGGAAGATCCCGACAGTGCGCGCGATGACCTACTGATACACACATAGGAAAATAGGTCTATTGACGAGAGCGCTAATTTTGCAAATTTTGGCAATACCAACCTGACACAAATAATATATTCATTAGTTTCAATCTTTTAAACATTCATTTAGAGCCAGTTTACAAAATTAAAACACTATACTCGGTTAATGATTTAAAACAGAAGTTTAACAAAATTTGTTCATTTATCAATTACTTAAAAATTTTACTTTATTTGTTTAATGCTTTAGCATAATTTATTTGCTATTTAGGGGAAGTAATGATATGCGTAAGAATATTTTAATACTGAATAGAAAATAATTACACAGATAAGGTTTTATATTCCCTCATTAGCTTTTTCACTTTGATTACTCAAATTCACCTCGAGCGTAAAACGAAAATATAGATGAGACGGCTCAGTACCCTGACCTTGACTAAATTCTGCAGGGCATTTCACTAGCTACCTCACGCTGCTCTGTAAGCTTTCAATGGAAAGATTTATAGCATTGTAATACAGATTTTCCTTTTTACCTTAGCATTATTAAGCGAAAATGAATTTTACGAAAGAACTATTTAATTTATAATCATCGACATGATTTATGACTATCATAAAACATTTCTTTACATTCCTTTAACAAAGAAAGGCAATACTTTTTTTATACAATTTAATATAACTACTAAGATGTATTCAAGAATAAAATTAGTATAATGGACACGGTCTATTACACGACAGTCGCAAGAAAACAAATTTCCATGGCGGTTTGATTAAAGAGAGAAAGTCAAAATGTTATAACATTGACAGGTTAGAGAAGCCTCTGTACTATTTTAACTAGTCCATACGAAGTGTGAAAACATTGATTAGAAGCGTGTGTGTACAGCAGGCTCTTCAACGACATTTGAAACCACACGAGACGTTCGATCAGCAGTAAATAGGGCAGGGCAGCTGGGGTAGACGGTAGGGGCAAGTCGCATGAGGAACCAACAAGCGCTGCGTGACATTGCAGGTCCTTATGTAATCGACAGGAAGTAAAACGAAAGGACAGCCCAGATGCCTCTTCCTTGTCGATATATCATCCCCCATAACAAAAAATAGAATACAATGTTGATAACCGTTTCCCTTTAATTGCAAGATTTAGTAATTTAACATATGACACTCTAAATATATTTTCTATAAAAAGAATTAAGTCAATAAAATGTATTTTTTGTTACATATTTTAACATAATCACGCCATTGTATTCCTAAATAATTTTGAATACAAATGTAACTGACTTGACCCAGCCAACCAACCAACTTCTTATATAAGCATTTGAATGAAATGACGTTTAATTATTCTTATCCTGCTAATTATCAGTCTTTGTTTGAGTGGAGTATCTGATTCATTCGAGGAAATGAATATATAATGTATAGTTTACATAGACATGATACAACAATGCAAATTTTACAAAAAATTTGCCAATAAGACAAGGTTAACGTGAGGAACGTCCCCTTGGTCACGGTACCACGCGGTGCAGAGAGAATAGAATTCGAAGAAGAGTGTGAGAGAATGCAACGGGAGGGAGGGGAGAAAGTGGGTCGCTCGATAAACCCTCGCGTGGACCAGGTTCTATGAACCAAAATTCTAAATTTCAACAAATTGCTTCAACTAACAGATAGAAAGCATCTTCCCTGAAAAAAGAAAATAATCGAATCTTTAGAAACCATCATTGTCATCTTTTCTTTCACATTTGCCCAAAATAGTTCTAATTAAATACGACTAGTGGCTTTAAGTTCGACCAGTTGCAGAATTGTTTCTTTAAGGTCACCATCTAACGATTGAAGCCAACTCACGCAACAACGCATTGCTTACGTCACTTTTGGATTCCATCCTTTTAATATTGTACCAATTTAGTATGTTTCTGTGTCAATATTACTGCAATTTGTAAATATTTTTTGGTTAATAAATTGTTAAATTTTTTGTGTATATTAAAATGTTCATGATAAAGAGTTTTCATCCTTAAAATTCGTAATTGTTACATCTGGCTTTTTTCGTCGTTTCTACAATTATAAAAATAGCCATTATTTTACAAATGTTAAAAAATATTTATTAAATACTATAGAAATAGCTACTTATGAAAAGTCGATACATTTGTGTCGCATTGCTGCAGCACTGTAAACTTTTATAAAAGTTGCACTCTTTAACGGAATAACTTCCAAAATAGTTATTTTCTTTTGTTCCTAGATATGTTCTAGATATGCACTTCATTACTTAGATCTAGATGTGTTTTGTTTAATTTGTTCTTGTTATCATAAAAACAACGTGAAAAGTGCAAAATTATATTTTCTTGCGAAGACGATTACTTTTAATTGCGGAGCATATATCCTGGATGTTTCTAGTCGATTTTGATAGATTTTTCAGTATTCAGAACACGAAGTTCTACAATTTTATGGTTCATTCCCGAGCGATAGAATTGTACTTCCTACTTCCTGTGACCCATTTCCTTCCGTACGATTTACTTTTATAATGAGATTCAATTTAGAAATTGAGTACACTTGGTTCCGGGCAAGCACCGAGGAAGTACTACAAGTGCTACTATTGTACGAGTTCTCTGACGAACATCTGGAACACCATAATCCTCTACAGGACAGGAATGTCCTCTACGCACACTATTTTATTAAGTACTAATTGTCCTCATTTACGTTAATCTTATGCATCTATTGTGCATGACATAACCTATCAAAGTATCGACCTATAGTACAAAAGTCGATGCTTCAAAGTTTGACAGTTTATATCGATACGATTGGAAGGAAGATAGCATTGAGTCGATAAAGAAGACATGACTGAAAAGTTGCAAGCAGTGCGGCCGATGAAAACTCGATCGTACCTTTTATATAACCTGAAATCAATATCTTGTCTGTTTTGGCGTCTTTTCTTATAGTTCGCATAACTTCAATTTCATAGAAAAATTTCTAGTCGCTCTTTAATGACTTTTCATCTGAAGGATTTGTCATTAGTGTGTAAAACACTTGTGAAAGTAATGGTAAATTGAATCATATCCTTTTACTATATGTGCATTTGTTTCTTTATCAATAATATATTGTGTTGTAATATATATGACACTTTTAATAACCAAATTTTTTTTCTTTTAAATGAATGCTTTATAGTGAGAAGTTTTGCTCAATCAACTTCTGGTTCTTATAAAGTTAAGACAATTGATAATGCAGAAATGCAGAAACATTATGAAAAAAAAAAAACTTAAATTTTTTACGAAGACAGGTTCGTATGACTTATGATTAATAATTAATGACTGAAACTAGTGGAAATATATAGTTTTCAAATATGCATGCTTGCGTGCGCTAGTATAAAAGAAAAGTCACGATAAGAAACAAAGAATTTCCATAGATCGATTAGTAATTTACTAGTTCGATCAGAAACTAGGTCGCTAAAATAGGACGTGATTTATCACCTGATACATTATCCTTTCATAACAATTAAACAAATACAATTTTATGTATAAAAGAATCTACGTATCATGTATCAATTGTTGACAATAATTTCAAAATGAATGAATATTGAAATGAAACAACAAACAGGAAGGCGCGAAAAATCGTACTCACCGTGATGAATAGTCGACAGCAGTACCACGAGGACGAGGGTGACGATCGATGCGAGACGATTTGCAATCATGATCACGATCACCGGACCATGTGTTTCAGCTAAACACGTTGCAGTCAGTCACTTCGGACGTGTTGTCTCCACCCTCGCTGCATGGAAAATTCGCACGCGGCAGGTCCGATTAGTTGGTTTTAATTTCTATAAGGTAGACCCACCTCGAAAATCAAATAATGATAGAAAAATAATTCAAAGTTGAATGAAAAGAATTTAAGCGATGGCAGTGTTCGATCGACAGGTCTTATCTGTATCTCTCTGTTCTCACGTCCGAAATGACTGAACAAACGTGTACGAACCTTCTGGTTTTCTTGTATAGTGCACCGTACGTGATCGCGGACGCGTCGCGTCTGATGAGAATCAGACGAGTTTTCGTCGGCTATGCGGCAGATCTGCCCCCTCTGGTTTTTCCATGCGCTTTACGTCCACCCGCTGTTCACCACCGTACCCTACTAGTACTGGAGCCAATTTTCGTTATCAAGGTAATATCTTCCTTATTATTGTTTTCTTTCTGTCATATTAAGAAAATCATAATAAGAAAATGATTATTGCATTTTAGTTTTCATTAAAATAGTGATTTAAAATTTGATAAATAATATTCAAGAGTTCAAGATTAAAATTTAATTACAATTTTATAAAACAAATAATTGGTGCTTTCTGTTTTGAATTTGTTAATAAAAAAAAATTATATCAAATTTTGAATTATTATATTTATATAGTTTAAATAATTTATATTATAATATTCTAGTTATTTTTATTAAACGAAATTTCTAAAATTATGTAATAGCGAATTCCAGTATCAATAACTATATTTTTACTACGTAATTCACGTAAAATTATTCCGGAAGCTGTAGTTATTTTTAAGATATGATGATATGCACGTATCTATGTCAATATACACGTATTTGGACAACAAATTATTATCAGATAAGTAGTAAAGCACACTCATAATCATTCGACGTACAGTAGTATATGATTAATGTTGTCAGACATTGGAAATGCTTACGAAATATAGTTACACTGTCTATTTTTCTATTTAGAAGAAATATAGTTTACAATACTTATTATATGTGTGAGAAACGTTTAAATGACTGTCAAAATTATAAAATACAATCCACAGTCTCAATTACTATTTCACATGCGTACATATACATATACACATACACACAATGAATCCGAAGCACAAACTGCGCTATCTATCGACGATGCCATGTACTCTCTTTATCATCTCCATTAGGTATATGTGTAAATTTGCATTTATAAACAATAATGTAATAAAGAACAACTAAATGATTAAAAAAAAATTATGTTTATTAAAATGAAATAGATTTCCTTTCTAAATATTGAAAAAGGTAAGTTGTTGAACTGTACACAGAAATGTTTTCTATAATAAAAGTTTATTTAATAAGCGTACAAAGCTTTCTCTTGGTAGTGATTTTATTGTAAATATTCTATATATAAAATAAAACAATAATAATAATTTACAGTAACGGTAAGTTTACTTGTTTGTTTTTATTTTCTAGGTTTATCCAAGTTTTAATTAATTATTAAAAAACAAGGAAAGAATAAAAAACATTTTTAAAACTTACAGAATTTCCTTATGAAAAAAGGAGGAATGTCTGTCAACGCTAACGAATGATATAAACGGATAACACTTTTATACAATTTCGGGAAACTATTGCTAATGAACAACATATACAATATTTAATACAATAACACGTCTCTTCGGCATTCATAAATCAACTTGACTAAAAATTCGTATAGCACTATGATAGAGTACTTAAACAGGCACGTTCAGTATAAGTACTAGCTCTACTCCAGTCTCCTATTAATAAATGATACTTACTCATTATTAAAAACTATATTTCATTCAACACAATCTATATTTATTTATGAATATATCGTATATATCTTTTTTCCGTTTTTTACGAAACAGAACTACAAAATTTTTATTTAAGGCCAATTATTTTGTTCAGGAACTAGTGTGCCGGATTATCAAATAATACAGCTTCAGCATAAAACCGATAACTGTTAATATATGTATATGTGTAAGTAATTATATATATCTTATATATATAAACAGATGTTACCCCATTTTCAAAGGCATTATTTTATGGTATAATAATCGTTTGGCATGTTAACTTGTACAATTCAATTCTCGTGCTCATCAGGATGATCAGTTTTAATATGATGCGTGAATGTATATTGTGTAGTAAATCGCTTTTTACAGTAAGGACATTGATATGGCATAAGAGGATGTGCAGATCTCAAATGTGCAACAGCTAATTCCCGTAAAACAAATGGAGATTGACATACCCCGCATCGATACCTAAGTAATTATAAATGTTACAAATATCAATATTTTATAAATACTTTTAATTCATTTATTTTTAATGTAAGTTTAATCTTACCCGCCAGTTGTCCTGATTAGGGTTCGTTTAACAGGAGGTGGTGTACTTTCTTCATTTATTTCTATTTTCGGTTCAATGGGAGGAATGGAGTATTCCAATGAAGTTTCAGGAATTAATTTAGGCATACTTTCTTCTTCTTCTCCTTCTTCTTCTGATTCTTGCTTTAAATCTTGTTTCCGCACCTATGTGGATAAGAGGGAAGCAAATTTTTAAATATATCAAATACCTGAAAATTAATAAAAATGGCTCAATAGCAGCTACTTACTGTTGTATGTGAACTTTCCATATGTACCCTCATATGAGAGTTTTTCGATTGAAAACTACTGAAAGATGCATTGCATTTGGAACATTTATACCTTTTGCTGTTGCTCAATGATGCAGATTTTTGTGAAGTCTTTGAAGAAACTCCTTTTTTACCGAGTACAGCTTCTGCTGTGCATTGATGCGTTAATAGAGATACTTCTTTGAAAAATATTTTATTGCACTTTGAACAATGATATGTTTTATCAACAATGTGCGTTTTCTGATGTGTTTTGTATGCATTTTTGTCTACGAATGATTTGTTACATACTGTGCATATGTACACTGATGCAGATTCATTTCGTTTATGAGATACCTATTATTACAATAAAAGAACGTTAAGAAGCTCACAAAAGAACATATTTCAAAATTAATAAATACATACCTCATGCCTAAATAATTGCCACTTTTCTTTAAAAGATTTTTTACATATATGACAAGTGAAATTTTTACAAGTGTAATTATCTGAATGTGTTTGTAAATGCGTTAACATTGTGGTGTGATCACTGAACCATTGTAAACATATACCACATCTTGCTACATTTTTAAATGCATTAGTATTTAATGGAACATTTCTTTTTGAAGGTGATTCTTCATGATTAGGAATATCTTCTCTTTCTATCATCTACAAGTTACAATGTGATACTTTTATTTTTACATTTTTATTACCTTTTTTTAAAAATAATATATAAATAAATAGATATAATTCAACCTCTGAGTATGTTCTAGTTCTTGCTGTGCGAGTTCTGGCTTCCCTCGCCTCTTTAGCTTCCCTCTCAGCATTTAGTGCTTCTTCTTGTTCAACGCTAGCCATCACAGGTGACATTGTTGGTTGCTGACTATGTTCACTCATCCTATGTGCTGCTAGACGTATAAAAAGTCCAAAAGATCTGCCGCATATATCACATTTGTGTCTTTTTGGTTCATGAGTACGCATGTGATTTGATAATGCACTTTGTTGTGTACAAATCTGTAAAAAAGAAATAAGATTGTAAGAAATATAATTTATAATAATGTTCTTTTATAAAACACATATAAAATTGTTTACTTTTCCACAAGTAGGACATGTAAGTGATTTAGTAGCTTCTGTAAAATGTTCCTTTTTCACTTCTTTTGAAGATTCCTCACTTTTGAGAATCTTTATTGATTGTTGATTTGTTAATTGTAGTGATTTCGTCGACGTGTAATTACTGACTTCGTGTAATTGAATATGATTTTGATAAGCTTCTGTACTTGGAAAAAATCTATGGGAGGACACATATATGATAAAAGTCAAAGGAATTATAAAAAATTAAAATTGTAATACCAAGAAACAACTAAAAACGAAATATGTACACAACCTATTGCATAAAGAGCACCATGTATTGGTCCCAATTTCATTTATCTGAGTTAAATGATCACGTAATCTGTGCTTCTTCAACATCTCCCAACTTACAAATTGTCTATCACACTGATCACAATCTAAAACGCTTCTATCAAAGTCTAATGTTACTTTCAAATGATTAGTAGCTTCATGTTTAGCCAAGTCTTCTACTAATCCAAAGTAAGCAGAACACTTTCTGCAGTTATACTTTCTTGGACAATGTAACTGCATATGTTTCATTAAACTTTCCCTTGTTCTGCAATAAATAATTACTGATCACAAAGTTATGGAAAAAATACACTGTACTTTGCAAAAACTTACTTGTAATAACTATTACAAGGAGCACACCACCATTTAGAAGATAGCTTTGTTTCTGAGTTCAAATCTTTTCTGTCACTCATTGTTAAACTACCCATTAGTACTTGTTCTAAAATACTTGTCCTCCTTTCTTCTTCTTTTACTTGTCCTCCTTGTCTTAAGTCGTTATTTTCATCTTTTAATGAACTTGCATTTTGTTCTACTATTACATCTGATTTATTACACAACTCATCTTGTATACTGTTTTTATGTGGTGGCTCATATATGTTAACACCTGCTTCTAATATTGGTTCAGTATTCATTTCTTTAATTTCTACTTCGCATGGTAATTCAGGTAATGATTCAATGGAACTGTTTTGATGCTCTTGACTAATATCTATTGGTATTGATGGACTTTCAACTGGCAGTGAAATTAGCAAAGGTACTAAAGGTGGCGGTGCTCTAGCTTTTTCTCTCCATAGTTGGGCCTAAAAATTATAATGTTATTTATCCAAAAAAAATATGCAAACAGTTACACAACATAAATTAATTTTAAAAATATTAGACACCTGACAGGGATCAGGGGAGTTTTTCATTGCTTCTAAATAAATCTGAACAGACTCAACATTTTTATAAGTTAATAGCTTCAAGTGCATGCTTTTATAAACACTCAAACAGTATTCTCTAAATTCATAAACGTCATCTAGCCTTGCAGCACAGAACTGACATATTTGCTTTGGCAGTGGATCGGTTTTGTATACTAAGACTGGCAGGCAAGCACGTAACTTTTGTGCCACTTTACGCTGTACACCTTCGTTACCGAAAATTGACAGCATTTCATTTTTCTCTTCTGAGCACAATCTACAAGCATTCTCCCACTTGTTAGGCACAGCCATTGTAAACAATGTAATAACGAACTGTTACTTTCTATAATTTATATTCTCTTCCTGTAGTCTTCGCAATGAAAAGATTACGCGATGATAATCACACTGCGTGTTTATTTTCCGTAGTTACGTTCACGTCAGATACGTGATCGCAAAATACGATCAGCTTCACGAATTAGGTTAGCCAACAGCCCATACCGAACGTAGAAGTCCAGTTACAAAATTGTGATTAAACAATGCATGCATCTTTTTCTTAGTCACGTTACACGTGCCACCCGGACACTTCAACGGGTGATTTTCGTTTTGCAAATTTCAAATTTTTCTTTTATCATTCTACTTTCACCTTGTGCTGTTTCGTCTGTTCGGAACTAGCCTTTCAAGTATAACGATTCAGGAGAACCGGTTTCTGCACGTAACCGCTTATGTGCATGGATATTGCTTAATACCGTCGTCTATCATATGCACCTTCCAACTATCTCCGGTTCTGTGACATTTTTCTTCCCTCGTTCGACATCACCGTGTCACTGTGTTTTGATAACTGATGCTCAAATAGCCATTCCTTGAAATTTTAAGCATTTTCGCTGCACATATTTCGTGGTTTTTTAGTGATTCTTTTTATTCTATCTACATGTATTGTGATGAATTTGATGCATTGTAGAATCTCAAGTAGTTGTAACAAAATTGTAAATAAAAATAGTAAATCGTTGATTTTATGAATGTGTTCAATTTTAATGGCGTTGCGAGGATCAATGATCGTATAATAAGAATCATATACAGGTAACGAGAAACGCGCTTGATTTAAATTTACAGTTATCATTTGTTCCTTTTTTGAATTTCATTTCAACGAAAATAACGTTCTTGACTGAGAAAGATCAAATAAGAAATTAATTAATAGTAATATTTTGTTGAACATTGATTTATTGTATAAATTTACATATTTTAACATAAACATATATGAATATTAATTATTTGTTCTTGCCAATACGTTTTACAATTTTTTGTTTTGTGTTTTGGATTATCGAATTTTTAATTTGTTTATTATCAAAAATATGAAATAAAAGGAAAAACAAGAAACACAACAAATATATTTTTTCTTATGAAAATGTACTACACAATAATTTAAAGAATTATTTGACTAATGTTGTTTTAAAATATTTACATGTAATAAAGCTTAATGAATTGTTCCATCAAGTAACTATAAACATTTCATGTAAAAGTAATATTATTAGATATCAATTTGATTATTCAATTACTTAAATAAAAATTTTTGTTTAAAGAAATGGATTAAGTACTTACAAAATATACTTCAATTTTCATACAATATATTAATTTTTTAATATTAAAATAATTATGTTAATATTTATAAATATTACGAAATTTAAAATATGAATATCTTTACTTCTACAATTACAATGAAATCTTCAATTGAAAAATTATTTTTTTCATTCTTATACATTGTATAAATAACGAATGAATATCATTTTAGTTATTAGATATTCACATCATGTATACATATTAAATAACTAAATAACATGTAAATACCTTTTAAAGGGAAATAACAAATGCCGTTGCATCGCACGACGAATGATTATAAAATTTCGTAATTTTCTCTTGTGTAGATACATTTTTGTTTGTTACTTAATTTTTTAATCATTAAATTAATTAGTAGCGTATAATATTTTGTGTATGTTTATTTACTTAATTTATTTCGCATCTAAATAGAAGTAAAATAGCATAAGAAGGCGGTGGTAATGCGATAGCAATTATATAGCAAATATATATGTATATACACATGCATACATGATAAAATCAAAATGGCAACAAACAAATATTTCACAAATTAATTGTTTTACAAATTGTTTAAGAACTTACATGTTTTTGAAATTTTTACATGTTCAAATACAGAAAAATAATTTTACAGCATGTTTTCTTGTTGATTTCTTTTTAATTACATACGAATAGATGAATCACATGTGTGAAGATTATAATTCTAATTGGATTGGTAAAATAAGTTTCTTCAAACTTAAGTGATATATTTAATATTTGAAATATTATTTGATAACTTTTTCAATAATCAATAAATTAATACTATCTTAAGAAAGACATAATAATAATATTCACACATATGATATATGTATAAACATATTCTCTGTTTTCATTTGTTCATATACATTAAATTTCTAAATATGATAATTAACATTTTCAAATATAATATATTTCCCAATCTTTGCACTTTAAATGTCACTGTAGCTTACTTACATGCATTTATTTAGTTCTTAAATTATAAAAAATAATAGAAAACTAAAAGTTTCTTAATATAAACAAATCAATAACATGATGTGTTTAAACACATCTACAATTAACTACAGAAAATTGTATTTTATACTATTTCACAGTTTTCATGAATTGTTATGTAAATTTAAAGAAAATAAGAAACATTGACTTATTTGTATATATTTTATCACTGAAATTCCTACCATCCTTCAAAATTCCATTAATATTAGAAAAGAAGGATATACGTGACAAACAAAGAACAAGCAACTTTGAAACAGTTGAAGAAACAACGTTTGGATAAAATGTTATGTTACACTGTACATATTTTTCTACAGATATTAATATTCAGCTAGGCACCTGCCTGGCATACTGTATCATTTGATAACTATTCACAACCGAATGAGGAGACAAGTTAGAAGCTTAGCTAATAAAAATCAAATATTCATTCGAATATCGCTATATAATACATTTTCTACATTACTTAATTCATGATGTACAAGTTTAATGATAGAACTGTATAGAATTGAATTAATGGAGTTGAATTACTCTTTTCAATAGAATTCAATTAGGTTCTTGTAGTTTATTGTATATGGATTAACGTTCACTTTAGTGCATTAAAAAGATATCAAAGAATAAAGATGTTTAGATGCCTCTTTCATCTTTCCCCTTTTAAAAAAGTGTCTTGCTACATTGTTTCAATGTGTATATTTCTACTATCTTGCAGCTGGCATCTTTTCAAGAAAATCTTGCTCGATCACTGTCTCCAATTGTGTAATATTCAACGGTGCCTGTGTGTCACTCGATCTGCGGCTCAATGTTGTAAAAAAATAATGCAGATCTTGTAATGAACGAATATTATTCGACGTTAGAAGAAGTTCACCGGGTATAGCTTTTAAAGCGTTTGTTTCTTGTTTATACTAGAACAAAACAAATATTACGTGATATAAAATTGAGATAAATCTTTAAACAGTACAAAAAACACTTATTCAGTATTCCATTTTATTATTTATAAATGAAAAGTAATTCTTTTCTAAATTATTTTTTTGGTTTATAAAAACGAACAGAAAGGTCTTCAAATATAATTTGGAATAAAACTTTATTAAATGTTCATAAAATCCTTAAACAAATTTTTATAATATAAATGTAGTTTATATTATACTCTGAAACGTAATTTAAGCACTAAACTATTGAAATGAAAAGTGATTGGCATAGATACAAAAGTAAAGTACACATATATCATTTGTATGTTACCAAAATAAGTATTTCATCAGAACTGATGAAAGCAGTCCAAAGTAGTATATGTGTTCTATTTAGTCAAATTAAGAGATTATTAAATTATTGAGATCAAAGAAATAATAAAATAACAAAAAATATTAACAATAAACAAAAACAGTTCCACAAATGATCATGTGAAACAATTTTCTTTTTAATACAAGTTGGAAAAACATAAAGCATTAAATATTTAAAGTAAATATACAATATTTTCTTTAGTAATAGTTAAATGAGAATTATAAGTAGAAGAAATATGTGAGTGAAGTTACATACAGTGTTAATTGAGTACATTTGTATTAAAAGACTGTACAGTTTGCTGTCAATCAGTTTCAAAGTGGCCATGGCAGTGACTGGACTAAGAACAATTACTTATTTCATTTTTTGTCTTGTGGTAGTGATAAACGCCCGTAAGTGTTATACACAATCACGTAAGTGTTTTTTAAATGTTTAAAATTTATAAATATACAGTTCATAACAATAAAAAAATAGGGTAAAAAATTCCACTTAATTGTAGATGATGAATATCTTTAATTGAATATTTGTTGTAATAATATTCAAAATATTTAAGAGAGCTTTATGTAAAAATCTTTTACTTATATTTTTGCAGTTTATATATATTATTACAAGTTAGGATTAATTTTTTAATTTAATACTTTGTTTAAACCATAAATATTCGCTTTTTATATAAAGATATCAAAAATGTTTTAGTTTATTATTTATTTTGAATTACATAAATGAACATCATAATTAACCACAGAAAAATAAATCTATGGTTAATAGTTCATTATAATTTCTCCGCTTTCAATAGACTCCATTTAAGTTAATTGGCTGTAATTAATAGAAATTAAATGATATAAATCATACAGTAAGCTTACTTATAATACATTATAATTGCTTTGTATTTTGTAGAATATACAGATGATTCTGATTACAAAGATTTAGAATTTTATGAAGATATACCTGTTAATTATATTGAAAATTTTGATAAAGACCATCTGGATATGGTTCAGGATGATTTCTATATTTTGAGTAATTTCGAAGATGCGAATATACAAAATAACGTTTACTCGCATAAAAATGATCTTCAAATTCCGTTTGAAAATAATGACGATTCCTTAAAAAAAAAATCATCAGTTCCACAATTAGAATGGTATAAACCTGACAAGGTGTACCGGTACACAAAACATCGAATTCCTGGATATGATTATGAAGAACTTGACTATATGATCACTAAACATTTTCAACAATGCGATGAAAGATCTGTTTGGACTCATTGTCTTTGTCAATTTACATGTTCAGAACCAGATATGGTAGATTGTTATACGCCATGTAAAAGTGGATGTGAATGTAAAGAGGAATATGTATTTGATGAAAAAACGCAACAATGTCTGTTACCAGAACAATGTTTTCTAAAAGAAGACAATTTTTATATCACATAACTTGTATAAGTTAACACACATCAAAAGTGCAATGTTTTTATTGTACTTCAACACTGATGACGCTTTGTAGCACAACAGGATACTAAATTTATATTAATTTGAATAAAATAATGGAAAGGTTTGTAAAATCGAATATAAAGTGTTTTTTAAACATACCTTGCTATCCATCAATTTTGCTATTCTTGTAATGTGTGGTACAAAATCAGAAGATAAATTATTGTTATCCATGGAACCTGCTGCTGAATCCCCTACAAATGCCCATCTATACCTACAAAAATTCTCAATTTCATGTAATTTCCTTTATGAGAATTATTGATTGTATGTATTGTTTAAATTTTTACTTACATTTGAAATTGAGGAAGTCTGTGTGCAGGTAAAAGCAATGCTAGATCTAATAATTTAGCAGCTGCAAGTTGTAATTGCAACCAGTGAGGATGGCCATGTGCCTGGAGTCCATTGCTAGCATTTACAGCCCAAGATGAATCCAAAGCTGAGAGTAGTTTTATATGTGAACTATGCAGAAATAGAAAATATAGTATCTTTACAAAGAAGATAATTTAGTTAAAATATTTTACAATCTATATTTTTATTTGTTCTAGCATATTGCAATCAAAAGCAGAAAAACAAAACAAACACAAATCCCATGAATTATCCATTTTGTAACTACTATCTCCCAATGCTACAAAATTTTTCTTGAAGAAATGTAATATTACCTTATAATGATTTCATAAAATTTAATAATATTACATTTTTTCCGTTCGGAACGCAGTATCTAAGAATTAAATACTTTTGGAAATTTACATTTTGTTTCGTATACGTTAATATGCAAGAAGCATTCAAAATTACCTGCCATGTCGACTGATGTCCCAACACCAATCAATTTACGGAGGCATCATAAATTCCACCAAATCACGGATACCGAAACAAAGTCAAAAACAATATGACATTAGAGGCATTATTAATGTTAGTAAGGAGAAGATACAAACAGTTCAATTAGGACACAGTATTAAATACACTTAATGAAAAATTATTAAGCTATGTAAATACTACATTAAATTCAAAATCGCATTTTAATTTATTTTAGAAAGAAAACAATATGATTGCAAAATCGAATAAATAATAATTGATAACGTCTGTATTGATATAATGAATCCTAAATAAAATATTATAAATATAATTTTTTTTTTCATAATTCTCAAACAAAGACCAATGAAATATCATGCATTTAAAGCACCAAAATCCCCAAAGCAGAATAATTCCAATAATAAAAAGAACGAAATATTTATTTACCTAAATTCCTCGCTATCTGTGTTTAGTTCTTGTTCAATGTACAAGAAAACTTGAACAAGTTCACTAACTATTACCGGCCATAAGGAAGTTGCATGTTGTGGAGACATTCTAAGAAGTAACACCCGAAAACAAAGAAAAACTTGAGCTTGAATAGATGGAATCTATTGTATAAAAATTATGTTTTTACAGCATTTACTAATATTCTAGAAATAATTTACCTTGGATCTCAGGCATGTATTTATGATATTGATCCATTTCGCTGCAAAGTATTACGTACGCTAATCTTTTTAATAGCTGCGCTTTCTGCTCGTATTCTTGCTCCTTTGAAGAAAATATACTAATACTGCTACTCTGAGCCATAGAAACGCGATCTACAATAAAATAAATGTATTATAAATAAATTCATTTATAATTCATTTACCTGTTATTCTACACAAAAGGATAACTACTCATTAAATCTCGAAATGTTGTATTGTCATGTGTCATTAAATTATCTATGATAGTCCGCCAATATGGCAAACACGCTGGTGTCATTTGGAAGAAGGCGGAATCTAATAAAAGATCCAACACATCTTTGCGCCATGCTTTTCTTGTATATTGATAGCCTGATAAGGAACTCAGTAATTGGGAACAAGCTGTAAACGAAGCAATATTCTTTGTCCTAAAAGTTTAGTAATTAGTAAAACACAATACTAGGACGAGATTAATCGTAAGTTAGATAAGACGGGATCTTACGAGTGATTTTTAAGATATGGCGTAACATTATACATGAGATTAGTTAACAGTGTCACTACACGTTCTTTTTCTTGAGAACCGTAACTAACGTCCAATAAAGGTGCTACTATTTCTGCTAGTACTGCTTGAGCTTGAATACTATATGCTGCATTAGGCGGCGTACCGGGTGTTACTGTAAAGAAACTTGTTGTTAACTCATAGGTTGTATCAGCATTATAATGCTAAGGCATATTGCTTTAATAAAGGAATAGAAAACAAAAATTTTTCTAAAACAAAAGTACATTACGCACCAGCACCAGTTTTGCCTTCTTTACCTTCCGAGGATCCTTCGGCAACCTCAAACGCATCTTCCCTTACTGCTAAGTTTCTTCTTAGCCAGGTTGTTTGCTCTAGACATGCCCCAGCTATTTGTGAACATGATTCAACCAACTAAAATATTTTTAAATCGAATATATTCATAGAAATAAAAGTGTACCAATTAAAGGGATACATAAAAAAGAAAGTACCTTTGCTGACACATCTTGTAGATCTCTAATATCTTTTTTCTCTTGCATAGGAGGACATTTTTGTACATATTCGTTTAAGATTGCCAATAAAAGAAATTGGGCGGGCGCCGTTAAAGATAGGCCGTCTTTGAGTAAACCAAGCAAAGATGCCCAAGATTCAATAAGAGATTGAGATGTGTTACTTTGCATGTATACGTAAAGTAATTCCAATACAGAAACTTCTAACGAAAAATCTTGCTTCACACCGTGAATCGAAGGTGGATTCTTCACGACTTGATGAACAGTTTGAACCAAAGTATCGATAGGCATCACACGAATCGCGCTTACTAAATCAACCATAACTTGTTGATTTGAACAAGCTTCTGGAAGCACCTAATTAAATAAAAAACATACATAATATATATTATTGTATATGATATAAACAGACACATACATATACACATGTATGGCACGTGTATATATAAGTTCTTAAAAACCTGATAATATAGTTACCTTTTTGGTATTACCAGAAGGTTGTCGTCTCTCGTGCCACGCAACAGCAATGGCTGCCAGAAAATTTACACCATGATGAAAAGATATGGGAGATAAAAGTTCTAAAAGTTGATGCTTGACTATTCTTGGACTACCTACTACACAACTGGCCTGATCACTAAATTTTAATTTTAAAAATTCATTAGTATAATATACATTTTTTTTAGCAAGAAAAAAAAACAAAAAAAAAAAAAAAATTGAAAATAAGACAAACTTGTCCTTAGTTGCTAACACTGCTTGCCAAAGGGTGGAAAGAGATGCAATTATTCTTGGTAGGTGACTTAAAGCAGTTCGTCGAGCATGTTGTTGCAACTCACTGGCGACATTTTTATCTTTTGTCATAGTAAGATCCTACAAAAGGAAAAAAGAAAGAAAGAAAGAAAAGAAACTTATAAAAAAGGTCAAAATATAAATGCCTTTTTATCCAACTACTTAAAAAACAGATATAACTTAATAAACTTACCGGTGAAAGTGGACTTGGCATAAATACATGAATAAGATTATTGAATATCTGGCCTGGATTTGCTCCAGGGATTCCAGTCTGAATTGTGCCACTTAGAGGCTGATTAAATGAGAAACCGATTTGTTGTGATGTATCCAGTAAACAATAGTGAAGTAAGAATGTTAAAGCTTCTAGGTGCGTGACTGTATAATCCGCAGGAAGACAACACTCGACTGCACTTATATCTTGTAATTTTGTCGCCGTTGTTGTTTCTTCATTGATGTAATATGACGCTAAATGTTCAATGTTGCAACACAGTTGATGGATAACTGTCGTTACTATGGACGTTAACGAGGATCCCATGAATGGAAGACTCGACGTAACGAGAGTTGTCCAGTGTTGATGTAAATGTCTCATGTGATCCTTTAAAAATACATTAATTTAAACCTATTGAATTAATTCATTCATTTTTTAATTGCAAAGTGATGACATTTATTAAAATAATTAAATTCAAAATTAGCATTTACCAATTGTAAAGCACTGAGTATGCTAGCAGGAAACATTGGTTGTTGTGGAATTGGTGCACCAGATACATACTTTAAGCTATTTCCCATAATGTTAGGAACAGTCTTTGTTGGAGTAGTTTGTGTAGGTGGTGTTGGTGTAGTTGATGGACATATTTCTTCACCTTTTTGATTACCACATTGATGTTCCAACATGATTAAAGCTAATAATAGTCTTGAATAACAAAAATATCCATTACTGTCTCATAAAATGTATAACTCTATATTGCTTTATTGTATAGATATTCACCTTAATAGTTGTATTTGAAAAGCCTCTGTATGATCGCTTGCTCTGTATTTGCATTTATTCATATCATTCTCTGTGATTGGATCATTAAACAAAATGATTTCTTCTGTAAATGTAAATACTTCTTCATTTTCTTTATGAGCATTTTTCATATTCATAACACTAGATACAAGACAATGTAATGCGACTTTCTGTACTTTACACTTAGTAAGTAGATCAATTATATAACAACTAAAACCTTTTCCTGAATCACGAACAATAGGAATTAATTCAGAGAATATAAGCGTTAATAGTTCTGCGCTTGCAAGTTGGACCTAATCATAAAAAATGTTGTATGAATATTTAAATAACTATGAATAAAATATTATGAATACAATTACCTGCCGATTTCCCGAAATTTCTTCGTGTGTGAGTCTCATCTGTCCTAAATTAGGATAGTAACTTCTAGCAAAATAAAGGCACACGCTAATTAAGACTTCTAAATACATGCTACTTCTGTAAGCTGCTATAAACTCTGTATTTGCTATGTCTCCATGAAAATTTCTTCCAAATACACTCTTTCGGTGTCTAGCTAATAAGTTTAACAACGTTGTATTTTTTGTTGTGCTGGTTATACTGGTCGTTGCAGCGCAACATAAAAACATTCTAGTGTTGGTTAACAGCTCGTTACGAAGTGTACGCAGTGCGTAAAGCGTTCTAGTTGAATCGTAGACTCCGCAGTAAAGCAACATATGTGAATGAAGATTGTGCACACCAATACCAAAATTGCGACCTGTCTTTGAGTTTTGATACGTGGTTTCATCAGTCTGTACGTAAATTATCAGATTAATACAAAATTAGTACAAGATTCAAGTTAGTACAATATAAAAATATCTCACTTACACTTTTGGATGATTCAAGAACGTCGTAAGCTTGCATTATTTTATCAAGTACCTCATTTAAGATTTCTTCAACTATACTATTCCCACTAGAATTACTGAAGTATTCTTCAGCAGTTGTACTAACATCCAGCTCTGCTTCTTCATCATCCATTGTCCAACTAGGTACTTCGACGCTTGCTTCAAAACTTCCAACATCGTGAGCATCATAATTCGTCACGAATTCATTTGTACTATGATATTTACCCTTAATGATAGTCCCTGCAACTTCTCTAGAACTGCCTGGCATTATAATTGATTCCTTCTTTTGTTTCGATTGTTTATTAGAGATTTCAGGACTGCTGGAATCAAAGCTATTAGTAATGGAATCCAAGGATGAGCCAACTTCTCCATTCAATTTCTTAAACCCATTCTTTTCTTTTGTTTTTAAGCTGGAATTCGCCGAATCGTAAAGGCTTTCATCTAAGCTGGCGGTTGAACCTTTATCAAAATCAATTTTTTTGAATCTTGTGGCATTTTTTAACAACTCTGTTGTTAAGTTTGTCTTCTTTGCACTAGATAACAAGTCATCTTCCGCCATTGAGTCATTAGAATTCTCGTTGCAATTGAGGGACAAAGGATTTACAAAAACGGAGATTTTTCTGTTACCAGATATACTGGGAGGTACTTCAAGCTCTTTCATGAATTGATTTTTTTCAGTTACGTACTGATTACAATTGTCACCGGCGGCTAACGTTGTCACAGCGAATATTCTTTTCACTTTTACCGGATTAATTGCTTTTTTCTTTTTTTTACCTTTTCGCCATTTTTTATCTTCATCCACGCTATCACTAACGTGATATATCACGTTTCCATCTACGGAACTGATTGCATAAATTTTTGCTGCACCTTCTGTATCATCTTGTATCTCAGATTTTTCTTCAATAGAATCATTTTTCGTTAGAACAGTGTTGCTATGTTGTATACTGACATGAAGTACACTCATACGACAGGTAGATGGATCCAAGAGTATTATTAATAACGGATCAACTATCCGTGAAATATCACCCCGCATTAAAGAATGTAAAAGCCATGATTGAGCGTGAAGCTTTAGAGGAGAGTTATCTGCGAGTTGTAGATTATCCAGTATTTTTAACAATGACCTGCAGAATAACTTGTGTTAATAACAAGTACCACAAAGATTTATTATAAAATGTACTAAAAATTTATATCGCGTACTGATCGAATGATTTCATACAGCCTCGCAATCTAGGATTTGTTTCAATTTCTCGTCCTAGGTGCCATAATGTGGCAAATCTATTAAATGCCTCTATTCTTTTTTCTATATTTTCTGATGTAAGTGCTACTCCTATTACATCCTCCACAGCGTCACAAGAGTTGTATAGTGCATGATGTAACTCGTGCAATAGTTCAACACATCGCATCCTGTATTTATGAGCAGGCAATTCACCAAGATGATGCCATAGGGAATGCGCCAGTACCTTTAAAAGATATACTTGTTTTAGGTCTCAAACATTTATTTTAGATCTATGGAGAGATAAAAAAAGATATTTCACAAAAAAGTACACGAATACCTGAAATACATTAGTATATTGCATCAAGTAAGTTATATGCCATTGTTTCAATAATGGTACCATAATTACAGCTGTAACTCCCTCCCCACTTTTTGGATGTATTTCAATGTCATTATGAGCTTTTAGTAAGGCTACTAAATCCAACAATGTAGCAATACTAGTTAACTGAAGAGCAGGCTGCTTTCCTAACCAGCAAGTACAAACTACTAAAACTTTCAACCATTCTGGAAGAACAACATTTCCTTTTGGTTCTTCTTCTACATACAGACCATCACCCGGAAGAAAATATTTAGGAAATGTAGATAACTCAACAAACAAACTCGAGGCAATTTTTACGGCTTCATCCCATTCTGTTTGTGAAATAGAATCAATGTGCAAATGAAGAATATCCAACTGTTTAGTATTTTCTGTTACAGAAATGTCTTGGCTAAAAAAGCCAGAATCTTCCATATTTAATCTAGAATTTAATAAAAGTTCCAAATATCGCATTCTTTCATCAAAACTTTCCCTTGGACACGGTATAATCAAATTATCAAACATGTTCTGAACTGTTCTTTGTTTACTCAATACTCTATTACTAACTAATTTCACATAAAATGTTTCATACTGTCTTAGGCATTTTTCTAACATAGAATGTTGTGCTTGAAACGCAGGAGACGGCCCTCTACCCAAAGATCCTGTGGATCCCATAGGGCTATTTTTACTTGATTGTTTCAATGTAGTCAACTGATCCTTAGATGGAGAGTTAATAGTATTTATTTCTATGTACCCAGTTTTTATATCATCCATGCTTTTATTTCGCGGTAAACCCTTGGATTCATGATTTACTACAGCTGAAATACTAGTACTTGGTTCTGGTAAAGATTCGCTTAATTTTGAGGTACTTTTGCTGGATTTCTTTTTCGACTTCTTGTCAGATCGCTTGGTGGCACCTCCCGAGTTTGCTCTCCTTCTAGGACTGGGACTTTTCTCAGAAAACGAACCACTAGTTGTATCTGGTTTATTTAATTTACTATCCGATTGACTTTTTTCCAAAGGAATCGCAGTTAAGGAATTGTCATTGATTGTTGTAGTAGTAATCGTGGTTGTATCTAATTTTGTTTCTAATTCATTCTTGTCTGTATGATTAGAAACTACCGTTGGTTGTACTTTCGTTAAAATTTTCACACACAATCGAAGACTTCTTGAAATCTCCATAGGAGACAAAAAATCAATATGGTATAAAAGTTTACTAATGATCTCAAAGAACAAGCCGGGTAAATGCTCGGAAGGAGTGTCTATAAATGCATCTAATGACACCGTTTCGAGCAGGAATTCAGTCAGTATACATACTTCTATGAAATTTGGTATTCCACTACCTACAGACCTCACGACAATATCTTCCATTTCTTGCTTACTTTCTGCTCTGGCTTGACAAGCCTTATCGAATAAGTGACCACAATGTATCCAAACATAAGATGGTTCCAATGTTGAAAATAACAAGTTTGCTGATTTTACCACTTCGTTTGTTTTTGGTACTCTATTTGATTGCCCACAGGCATTATAAAAAGTTCTGTAATTAAAAAATTAATATTTTTATGTTATTGGTAATTTTTTTGTATTAATTTTTAAGGTATTACTTTACCTAAAAACTTCAAATAAAATATCATCTAATATTACTGGACCAATATCTGCCTTTTCTAATAAGGAAACCAATATTCTATATGGTTTTAAATCTTGTGGACTTTCCTCGCAAACAGTTTTCAATAATGACTTTATTGCTTCAATTAACATTTCTTTCGAGTACATATCAAAATAAGTTGGTGTATTTTCTGTATTTTCTGAAACTGTAGTATCTACTTTTCTTTTTAAAATAGATGTGCTTACTTCAGTACCCAAAAGCCAAGCAAATAATCGCCTATGAAATACATATAAATCACGTTTAAAAAATATTACATTTCTTATTTCTTATTTTTTTATTTTACCTATTCAAACTCATGTCTCTCCTTAATATGGTAACAAGAGCAGCTGTGACTAGCGATACCATATGTTCATGTGTTAATTGACTATTATGTACAGGAAAACCGACTAACAGTAAATCCAAAGCACTTCTTTGTACTAACACAGAATTGTCTTGTACTCCAGCACAAAGAGCAGTAACCTAATTTATAAATTTAGCAATTGATGATTAAAATAAAAACGATATTTTGTTTAACATAATAATTTTTATATTATACCATAATATTAGCATCTGTGCCCATGATGTACTTTTGTTCTTCCATTGGCAGTTTCTTGTTGAAATGTGCTAATACGAAAGATATAGCAGGTAATCGAATTCCAGAATTTGAAGCTAAACAATCCCATAGACAGGCATAGAAATGTTCTGGACCTACTCCTTCACACACTTTCTCAAGTAAGGAATTTGTTCTAAAAAACAGATATATAATATTTATTAATATTTCGGTTTTATTTTAATTGTAGTTTTATTATTAATACCTATCAAAGTGGTCAGAACCATCTTCTAAACCAAGTAAAACACCACTTAAGAATCCACTCAACCCAGGCCTTAATCTCTCTCCAAGAGGTACAAAATGAGTTTCATATACGGTCAACAAAGATGGTCTTACATTCATAGCAGCATGACCCAACAATGGAAATAAACCTATATTAAAAATTTAAATAAATGAATACATATAATTACATGATTCTTCTATAAAAATTATTTTGTTTTATAATACTAATTGTTCTTACCAGCACTATATATGAATAATTCATGACTCAGTCTATTAGTGCCCATACACTTGAAAATAATGTCATAGGTTTCTAGAGCTTTTAAATGAACACCAGATGGCAAAGCTGGATGCATACATTGTGCTAATCTTTTAGATATCTTAATTCTCCTAGGAATAACTGGAAATTTCATATGACTTAACAAAACTTTGTTTAATTTTCCAAGTGCAGAAATTAAGTCTGCCCATTCGCTAGTATATTCAAAGCTCTTCAATGCTTTATCAACAGCAGACACATAACTATATAAAAAACAATGTTTCTTAATTCACAAAAAATAAAAATTTTAAATAATTAAAATGAAAATTAAAATAATTAAAAGTTGCTACTTCTTTTATTATATAAATTTATATTGTAGAATAGAATGTAAATAAACATTTAAGTAGAAAACATTACTTACACTCTATATTTAGAGTCTTTCATAAGTTCAAATTCTTCCAAGGCTATAGAACCCATTTTTGCAATGTTCTCTTGTAATTTACAATAAAAATAGACGACTACCTGTCACACTTTATCCTTCTTACATTATCCCAGTACTGATTGCTATCACAAATGATTCATAGAAAGAAACTCAAGAATGCTCTTATCACATAGGACATTGTATTTAGATAAGAGCGTATTCTTATGTCTGAAAGAGAAATTTAATAACCTCTTATAAATATATTGATCGCAATCTATTAGTCCCGCATTTTTTTCTTGTATATAACAAATTTCTTTTACGGTTGTGTTATCACGGATAAAAATAAATCATAGCATACGGATATCGAGTAATTCAACGATTTTGCGGCGTTAAAGACAGTTTGCTTTATCTGTATTGTCCGGAGCAACCGTACCATACCATATGATTGACAGTGTTTTGATGAAAAAAATATAAAACGATATTTTCTTCTTATAATTTCGAGAAAAAAATATATTAACAATCAAGATAATAGCAAAAAAGTGTAAAAAAGATTATAATCAGAATAGCACAACGTTATTTTTTTTTTTGTGTTTATACGCTAACGGTTACCCGTATCGATGATTCTATTCGTTCTATATACGAATCAGTTATAAATATTTCTAGGGTATGCTTATGAATGTTTCACGAACGCTCTTCATGGGCATTGTTTAACATAAGCTTGAATAAAATAAATTTCAAAAATCAACCATCATTATCCATCGTTTCACATAAATTGGACAGCTCACCTTCTAATGTTGACATTTCGAATTTGCATATGCTGTTAAGGATGAAGATAAGAAGCATCGAATAACGGCGCGTATTTCTCGATCATGAATGCGATCATTGAGAAATAATATTGAAGAAAATGAAGTTAATCGTAGAATTGCACGATAATCCTGAAAATGGATCACCGTAATTTCTGCTTTTTCGAAACGCTACCGTTAAACAAGTTCTCTCATGATTTCGTACACGTATGACACGGACTATGTGAAGTTAGTTGCAATTGACAAAGCATAGATTTCAAGCTACGTCACGATGTAATTTGTGTTGTTTCGTTGGTATGACTACGTAGACAAATAAAAGTATAATATACCTGACGTAATTTAAAAATGGGTTTATGTTCGTTAGTTTCTAACTGATATTATCATAAATATAAATTTAGTTTCCATGATAATTTTTAAGAATTTTTGTGGTTGGTTATTTGTACATTTATCAACATATTTTTATCCGTTTTATTCTGCGTAACTCCACTTACTGATAAAACTATCCTTTTCATTCGAATAAAATATTTCGTTTAAATAGTTATAAAGTTACTTATAATGCATTTTTTTCATTAAAGTGTTTTAAATTAACAAATTATGACTTATAAGCTTGTGATGTAAATATTCATTTATGCTTACCAGTTTATCTCGATAGATATTTAATTACCGTCCAGTATGTTCAAAGTGTGAAAAATTCAATTTGTACAAACTTCAAACGATCAATAAATGTGGAAACGGCTGTATCCTATCTTGCGGTTTTAGCCTGTCTTTATCTTTTTTAGTTCAGTTTTATCTGCTTGTACACAAGGGAAAATTTGTTTGATTATATACATGTTATCGACGCACGGAGTGCGAAGAGTTATGTACATGTATCAAAAAAATATTCATGTATCGTTTCTTCCATCCTCTATGTATAACAGCCATTTCCTATTAGGATTCCACACAAATAATATTTTAAAAGAATAATAAGTATTTTAGTGATACTTAAATATTATTAATTATACCTACAATTTATCATCACAAAATATTTGTTTGTTTCTATATAAGATTTCCACAAATTTTTTAATTACACAATATTTATTTTGTATTGCTACAAATTCAATTGATACATTTTTAGTTTTGTATCAGTATGATTTAGAAAATAACCATACAGATGAATTAATACTTGTGGTGATTAATTATTAAATATAGATATAGTTAAACTTTAAAAAATAGCCCGATTTGTTGGTAAAAAGTGTTTTTAAATGGCATTGCTTGATTATTTATATGGAATGTCCCTAACATTATAAACATTTTAACAAGAAAACAATTTAAATGAAACTAACAGTTACCATTCTTTTTTTTTTTTTTAATGAAAGCTTATTTAATGAAACATTATTAAACAATTCTCAGTCAATTTGAAATAATAATTTAAATGCAACAGATATTATCATCAGATGTATCGATCATTAATGAACAAATCAAAATATAATTTCATGCTTTTGAAATAAAATATCTCATAAGATATGTTTTTTTTATATATGATGTATGATTTAGTTAATTTTATAAGAATATATAATAATAATTATTATTATTTATAAAACAAATGATAATTTTTTATCTTTTTCAATTTTAATTGATGTTCCATGCCACTGTAAAAGAATCAGATTTGTGCACAAACACGAATAAATGAAAAATGATTATTTCTTATATAAATCTTGGGGACTATATTCTTTCACATCAAGAACTTAATTTTGCTCCTAATGGCTGTGGTCTTGAATTGCGTTCAACCCTTTTCTGTTGCTGCTCAAATAATCGTTGTTCTCTTTCTTTTTGTTTTTGTTCCCTCAATGTTTTTGTGAGATCTCCAAACTCCTTTGTTGTTTCTTCCTCCCAACCAACAGCATCATCTTCCCATTCTCCCAATTCATTCTATATAAATAATATTTTACAAATTTATTCCTTTTCATTAAAAATAAAATTAAAAACAAAAAATATATACTTACAGAAGGCATGGGATCAAATTTTGATGAATTCCAAGATGTATTTTCTGAAACCTTATCTTTAACTAAGATCTTTGTCTGCATAGTGATCTTTGGTGTCATATTCTACAGTAAACATAAAAAATAAGATATTTTGTCTATTACACATTAATAATATAATAACAATAGAAATAATTACCTCAAAAAAATTTAATTGCTGTTCTTCAGTCGATTCTGGTTTGAAAGCTTGCTGTCTGTATTCTTCAATTTTTGTTTGTATTGTATTAACTGGTTTATCTGATATGACCACGACAGGATTTTCCTCCCATTGATCCCAGTGCTCTAATTCCTTGAGCAAGTATCTTCAGTGATTACTATTATCGGAGTCAATGGTACAACAAGATTTACATAATTTTTAAATCATTGTAACATATTAAACTAAAAAGATGAATATAATATTTGAAACTCACTGGTTGTGTTGACGTGTTATTTAAAGTGTTCGGTACTACACCAACTGCAGATAGAGGAATGGAATCACAGGATGATCTTCTTCGACGTCGAAGACAGCACATTGCCCGTCTAAATACTCCCAGCAGAAGTACGATAAGGGTTTTCAACCGATTTACTAAAAATTCTACTGCCATCTTAATATCGGCATAAGTCCAACCTCTCTTATGATGATCAAAAATGTATATAGTTTTATTGCAAAGAATCAAGACTGGTCAAGTATCATTTTGTTACAAAATTTCCCAAATAAAATAACTTTATTATCGTGACACTTTGTAATCGTTTTCTAAATTCGGATTATAAGAATACGCTTTTCACTTAGCATACACTTCTAGAGGTTATCGAGAAATATCGATTAAAATCTGTATGTCGACTATCGACTCATTTTCAACAGGTTGCTATCGTTACTGATCGCAGGTCGACTTTTGTAATTCAAGTTTTAAGTTTTTCTAATGAATGGGAATTAGATTTATTAAAACGTATACAAAATAAAATAACTAAAATGAGAATGATCATTTATTTCATAAAAGAAATAATATTATTACATTTAAGGAAATCGTTTATGTACGAATACATTTTTCACGCTTTGTTCTACGATCAAATTGACACTTTTCATATGGGCCACATTTTATTCCAGCACAATACACATTGTCTACAAAATGAACTTTATTAGATATCATAAAAATTAAAAATCTTAAATAATTATGCTAACTTCTTTACCGTTTGATGATCCCTTATATCCACTGCCGGTACTGACAGGACTCGCTTGAACACATGATTTACTTCCACATTTATTCGGGCAACATTTCTCATTAAAAGAGCATTGATAATCTGAAACGCATCTAGGAGTGCATTTCGAAACACTGTTTTTTAATGGACAATATCCTTCTTTACCTAAAAAGAAAAAAAAATAACGAATAAGGTACATTTATAATATTATTGCAATAATTCAAAATAATTTATTTAATAGCGAGTAGAAACTCCATTAGTTTCGAGTGAAATGTCAAGCGTTTTTCTTGAAACAGTTATGCATTTAAAGTAATTAACTTACGAGACAGCTGAGCGACTGTCACGGCAATTAACAAGCACACTGTCAATACCAGGACTGTTCCCCTCTCTATGGTAAGATACAGTTTATTATTTAGCAATCCAAAAATAAAAGTCTAAATACTTAAAATGTACAATGTAAACAAAAAGTAAATTCTATTTTCATTTAAAATCATTTATCAGTAAAAAATTTATTTTTTTGTTTTATATGATTTCCGAAACTGGACATTTTATCGTATTTCTCCTGTTTTCTTAACTTATACTTTTTGTTCACTTGATACACTCTGTATATCGGAGTAGAAAGAAACTAGTTTTTATGAAAATACGTACTATACATGTTTTTTTGTTCGGAGTCCTTTTTCACGATATTATTCTTCTGGGATTACTAGATTTGTCCTGTTCGGAGATGAAACACGTTTAACCGGTGCACGATAAGATCTCAGCTTCTTAAATCTTTGTATGTCATTTTCCTTCCTATTTTATCCCCTGACCAATCTTTATATTGTTATCTCTATTACTTCCATCTTTATCTTGCGGTCGGCGAAAGGTATATGTCATAGAACGTACAGGAAGCAAAGTGACCGACTGATTCAACAGTTTCTTAATATTCCCCGACATAATATCAGTTTATGAACATCTTTATGACTATTATCGGTATGTTTTTGTGTTGTGAGTCAAGTGTTCGGTGAATAATACACTTGGGTATTTTGATTCAGTACGTGAATTTCAGTGACTCATACAGATCTCAGGATCGTATTCTTTTCTCTGATTGATGCAAATTGTCCTTATTAAATGAGATTAAGTAATAAATGGCATAAAAATAGGATGGTATAGTTTATAAGTAAGAAATTAAAGAACAATAAATGGAAGTAATAATTGTGTTTACATTTCACGTATCGTAAATTGTATAGAACGTAACAAGTTTTCTTATTCATCTTTTTTAGTTATTTAATAATATAGTTAGAAAATTCTAATAAAAAAATCTATAGTTAAAAAATTAAAAAATTTTTCTAGCCTAAATATATGATAAATTTTTATAAATTTATTAGGATTTTGAGTTTTCTTCGAGTGCCATAAGAGAATAACGTTTCCCCTTAATTTCTTTTTTGTAGAATTTAAAAGTTTATTATTTTTCTTTCAACTTCCTTAATTTTTCTTTTAATAATAAAATAGTTTTATATTTAACTTTTAATAATAAAATATTAACGATTACTTCCAAAAATAATTTAATGAAAATAAAAACTATTCTCCATTTTGTTTGCCTTTGTCAGTGGTTTTCTCTATTTAAATTTCGTAAGTGTATTTTTCAAGGATCTATGTAAATTTGAATCAGTAGGTTAATGACGTAACCTGTTACGTATTGTCATGAAATTGTTTTAAGAAATAGTAATTTAAAAAATTTGTAAATTCACTGTAGTACTTAAATTATAGATTCGTGCGTAAATTTAAATTCTAAATTTTTAATTTATAATAATATAAAGTAAAATCTGTGCTTTTTTACAACTTTAATAATCTTTTTTGCAATTTTAATAATTTTTAAATTGACATAAGACTAAAAGTTGGTTACTACATAGTATAAGTAGGTTGCAAATATTGTCATATACTTTTAGTTTACTATTGTTTTTAGAAAATTCAGTGCTTGAAAATATTAATAAATTTTAAGAACTAGATATTTAGAAACATTTAAAAAGATTAAAGTTGACAAAAAGTACTAATAAAATTTATCCTATGTTAATTACCATAACAATATACAATTAAAATGAAGATTTTTAGACTACAATTATTACAAATTTAATAATAATTGAAAGATATGGCACAAGGGAACATTTAGTTACTATGATAATCAGTATAAAGCTAAATAAGTAAAAACCATTTTTTCATGTTAACATTTTATGATAATGTATTATTACTCTATTTATAAAAATAATATGGATAATTATTTGGATCTCTGGGATTACTGTAAGGATTCCTGGGAATATTAGGTATGTCTTCTGGCAGTGGAACAATTGGAATATCCATGGATTCAACCATCTCAATGTCTGGCTTCTGACAGGCTAGGGCTCCACAACGATTCTTACAGCATTTCATTGTTCCTCTACAATCACTGTCAACACTGCAGGTTGGTGAACATACCCATCTTCCTTTTGGTATAGCTGGACAGGAACCTGGTTTTTCTAAATATACAGGTTAAAAAATTTGAACTAAAACTAGAACTAAAGTGAAAACTGACTTAAGTTTTCAAAAACTTTTAAATTCTTAAAGGAATTAGAATAAACTTATATTATCTCTACCAATTAGTAAATATAGGATTTTAATACTGATTATTTTGCAGCTGTTATTATACCTCTAGACACTATTTGTCTCATAGTCACTGGTTTTGTACAAACAAAGCCCCCACAATTAGTAGGACAACATTTGCCAATTCCTAAGCAATGTGAATCAGAGAAACAGGATTGGCTACAGATTTGCACGGGTAAAGGCGGTGGACAAGAACCTGGTTTCTCAGCAAAAGGTTTATACCTGAAGATATTATTATTTCAATTGTTTAAGAAGATTTATTCAAAATATTAAATTAATTAAAGAAGTTAGAAACCTGGATTGACCAAATGTGGTAACCAATGATAATGTCAACAAAAAGACCACTGAAAGCAACTTCATCTTGCAATTTACCCGTATTGAATTACTAAAAGCAAAGGATAATATTTGTAAGAAAGTTTAATTGTTTTGATAAAGTAAGTTTTAATTATTTCAAAAAGATAAATTTTAATAAAAAACTGCACTTCAACGAAATTTATTTTGTTTAAAATATTTTCACAGCCAGGGATCACACTTTTATAAGTACATTTATATTTTCCTTTAGCACATGTATTATTTTTTAATAAAATTTGATCAATAATAATAGTTGTTACTTTATATAACATTGAATTTATACATTTTTTAAAGAATCTCATAAATATATTAACTACTCTGTTATTTTTTCTAGGATCAAAGTAATATCTATTATAAAACTGTTTTACGTTTGACGGACCGATTTCAAATAATGAACGTGAACGTGACTTTTTCTCTTTTGTCGAAGGGAGAGCAATTTCTGTCCTATATAAGACTCATCCCCACTCAATAAACACACGGAGCACGTGGTAACTGCGGAAATCGGGGATCGTTGGTCCCATCTCAAATGTTGAACCGCAACGGTAATTAACTGGGCGAACCAATTAACGAGAAATCTAAATTGAGCGGAAGAAAGATAGTGGTTTCTATGAGCACCAGAGGTAAAGAAATGGGTGGGTGACTGTAGTCTACATTATTTCCTGGCCTTTTATTTGGGAAACAGTGTTTTTTGTGATATGTATTTATAGCTATGTCTTTACTTCCTATCGTTTATCGTATTTATACGACAAACAATGCTTTTTTTTTTTAATTGCAGTATTTTAATTAGGTTTAAAAGTGTTTTAATGAGATATTTAAATGACCATTTATTTTTAGTCCACCGATAAGTACCGATTAATTCAACAGATTTATCAAAAAACAATTGAATGGTAATATTTTACTTATACACAAATTTGAAATATTTTTTAAATATTTCTTTAAACAAATTTAAGAATTTGAGATTATATTTATGTTAAATATTTTGAATTCCAGGTGTTTTCTTGTACTCATTTAACTTTTTAATGGAAGAATAGAATTACCTTTGTGTTGTAAAATAAATGTCCTTTGTGAAAGAAAGGAGGTGTCTATTTATCACAGATCCTACACTTTTTGAAAATGCCAAAAGTGCTTCTCCTGGTCGAGATGTTGATACTACGACTGGTCGCTCAATACTGACGATGAATATTCAATTACATAGTTTATTCAGAAATTCATGCCTCTATGTACACGTTGCTGACATCACTTATTCTTTAACGATATATTGTTTGCCGTATCAAACTTCAGAACAAGGTGTTGTCCTTGTGAATTTCGAAAAATAATTGTTAAACGTTTGTAAATGTTTATTCACATTAATTCTTTAAATGATATTTTATTATTAAATTTATTATTCTTAGAGGATGACATCAAAAATACTTTCGAGAAAAAAGATGGATTTATTGATTAAATTATCAAGAATGTTTACTTTCAGATTTTTTCCTCTCGTTATTCATTAAATTCATGTGAATGTACGCAGCAAGTTGTATAATTTATTTTACAAGTATGATTTTCGAGGATAACTGGTTTTCTTAGAAGCATAGATAGTCTATGATATTCTTACAACAGATTTTTCTGTAAAAATTATAACTATCTTTCAAAGTATGTATCATGATCGGTACAATTAGTATTCCATATTTTTGTTATAACTCTTATAAATTATTATTTCAGTCATTCGTGATTTATTGATTACTATTAAAGAATTTACTCTTAAAAAATGAGAATTTGGATAATATAAGGGAATGCGGGTCTATTTGTTTATCTAGAATAAATCCACACAAACATACACATATAAAATAAAAGAATATCTAATTGAGATACTAATTTCTGATATTTTCTAGATATGGTGCTGCTTTCGTTTGTCGATTGTAGGGCTAGATATACCAAAAAGCCTTTTAGAGAATACTATTGTTGGTGTGTTGAGGTATTTTTTCTTTATTCATTTTTTAATTTTATGTCTCTTATTGTAAGTATTTATCTTTTGAATATTCATCTATGATTTGAAATAAAAGCAATTTTTATTGTTTTACTCAACTATATTCTGATACGCGAATTTACTTGTAAATATGTGTATTACTTGTATATGTGTTATAGTTGTGTGAGAGAAAATTCTCATCTCACCACATAGTAATATGGATATCGAATTTAAATAAATTTTACAGTTTCTGTTATCTTCGGTTTTATTGATGTAAACATAAATATAAAAAGGATCTGGCAGATCCGGTAAAAAAAAAGTTATTACCCTAGACTACATATTACAATTAAAACGATAAATGCATCCTTGGTACTTGAAACACATTTCGTCGTTGCTCTTGTAAAGAAGAAAAGAAAAGAAAATTCGACGCCTGTACAGAGTATCGTTTACGCTAAAATATGATTACATTGTATGACGTATGAATTGTATGATTGATGACAAAATGATCACACGATGCTATATTTCGTTACGCAGTCTTTTGGCAACGTTAAAAATTTTTTTTAACAATTATCGTATAAATTGACCTAGCTTAACTTTAAACAAGGGCTACATAGATAATGGACTACAATAATAAAGCATAGGATAGAGAACAGTATGTACAGCTTATGATTTTGGCTTCCCGCCAAACAATGAAAATTTGATTTGGTGCTCGCTAGCATTGTATTCGTTCTTGGACCGAGATCCGAGCATTGGTTAATTAATTAATATACAACTTAGTGGTGTAATTAGAAAGCCTCAAATATTTAATAATTAATAGCTTTATAAATTCACTAAGAAAAATGTAATTGTCCTTCGAATGTTTCAAGTTCCATAAACTTAAAATCTTCGAAGATTTGAGGTTTCCAAAATTTTTTCTAATCTAATTAAATTTAAGGAAAAGTTGAGACGATATTCTATAATATACTTAAAATCTTTTAATGCTTTTAAAGATATCTTCGTTACCACGAACAATAATGTTTCGACTATCCATAACGTTAACGAATTAAAAACTAATTAATGCATTGATTTTATTCTCGCAATGCATTCGAGGCAATTTTAGGGTAATAATGAACAATAAAAGTACTTAATTGTAACGTAATAGCATGAAAAATTGACTACAAATTAAGTCGCTCTTCATAGAATATTAAAATAAAAAAAGAAAAAGAAAAAAACACGAAGTATACACAAAAGGCATGAGACGTATTTCGAATACATTTTACGGACTTGTTCGCTTAAGGACTTTCTTGAAACGAACAATTTACATTTAAATATGCTACTAATACTAATGATTATGTAGAAGACTGACACTGAGTGCTTGAAATCATGCTCGAATACTTTTCCAATGAAAAACGATTGTCGAGGGCACCATCTTTGATTGATCCATCCATTAATATTTCCGGGAAATAAAACGACACTTCCGTTCTCCTTTTACTTTTTAGTAGCGACTACAACAGAAAATCGAAAAAAAGGTTTGACACATCCGCTATTGAAGAGAAATGAGTCGTACATGGCATTCGAACTCGTCAACGGTGATGAAAGTCCGCTTAAGTAATCAACGTTCGTGATTACCACCAGTAAGTGATACAAAAGGGAATGATCAGTGATCAAACTGGCAAAGAATTCGTGGAACAGATTTCAATGTATGTCTTGAGTCATTGGATATAATTTAATCTCCTTAAAGAAATATTTCTGGACATTTTCTAGATACATGAAGAACGTGGAAGTAAACTTTGACTCAACAATTCAGATGTATTTGATAATTTAGAAAGAAAGAAAGATGAAAAAGAATCGAGAAAATAGCAGGAAATATGTAATATGGATATATTTAGTCACGGATAGCTCATGAATCCTAAAATAGTTTATACCTGTGAGATATAATGGTCATTCATTTCATAGAAATTGTGATTATACTTCTAAAGATAATGATGTATAGTAAATTTAAAGGAATTGCAGATAAAAAATATTTGGTCTAAATTAGACTACATTCCTGGAGATATTCGTTAACCTATAAAATATTTAATAATGGAAATACAGAATTTAAATATTAACAAATTCATATTGCAATGGCATAACTAGATGGAATAATCTTTCCAATTATTGTCGAATATTTAAGAGTCAATATTTGAGGAAGAAAGAAAATATAAAAGAATAATAAATATTGTGACTTATTCAATTCAATACCATCATAGGTCGTTTTTTGAATTAAAGGAAAAAATAATCTTACCTCTTGGTGGAACAGGTGGAGCAGGCACCTTTTTGTTGGCATCTACTTTGTGATCCTGAGGAACATCAACGTTCATATATTCCGGCATTTTACCAATATCCGGTACATCTACACTCTCCGAACCATTCACCAGGTCTGTTTCCACGTATTCCTCGCTATTTTTACTTTGGATTTCATTCACGGCATGATCTTGACCTTGTACCTCATCAATGACCTTGTTTTCCCCTGTTTGATTGGAAGTTTCGACCTTAGATTGATTCTTTGAGGATTCAGCCACGTGGTCTGAGTCAAGAGAATGCCTCTGCTCGGCCTGGTGACCTTGAACAACTTCCTGAAACGAACTGATGCAGGCGGGTGTCACGTTCACGTAATTTGTTGGAATGCACATGCCAGCCGGTGGCACTGGTGCCGAGTTCACCGGGGACGGGTCGATGTTTGCGTAACTGTTGCCTGGTTGCTTGGGAGAGTCTGATTCTATGGCTTCAGTAGTCATTGGGGACGAATTTTGGATCATGTCCAGGTACTTCGGGTGATCACAGGGGGAACTTGGTGTTTTTGGTTCCTTTAGAGTGGCATCTGTCTTGAAAGCTGTTGATGATTATTGGATATTATTATTAGAAATATTTTACTCGAGTATTGATTTAAAAATATCGAAAATGAACGTACTTTGTTTGCTTCATTTTTTCAATTTTAGATTACGGTTACTCACAGTGGATGGGTAATCCCGAAGGAGGAAAGGCAATGTAATATTCAGTGTCCTCAGTCTTTGATGGTGGCTGCGAAGGTCTCAGGTCAAGATCGTTTCCAGTCGAGGAACGAGGAGATGGGGAATACCTAAGTGCCGGTGAGTATCTTCCAGTAAATGGTTTCGGAGCTGGTGGTATTTCGTATGACATCACGCCCGGTTTGTCCTCTCGTGCATTTTGTAACTGAAACAATTCTTTATATTGATATTCTGTTTCGACATTACCATGGAAATTGAATTTTACTTAAGATGGGATAAGTATTTCTCGAGAGATATTCAAGATATTTTTTTACTGAGATCAATCGCAGCCTTTTTCAATACTAACTCGTCGATCCTCAGTGTCAGAATGAGTTCCACTGTCACCTAAACTAGTTCCGCTGCATCCGCTAGCAGTGCTCATTCTACCAGACGAAGATGAGCCTATTAGAATAAAAATCAACTTTAATTTTTGTCCAGGAGAAACAAGTCTAGTAACGTGATTTTCAAACAATTATTATTAAAACACGTACTTGAAACACTGCGAAGACTCAAGCTACTAACTGGTCTACGATCGGCTAGTGCACCATTAACATTCTCTACTTTGCTGGTCGAAGAGGAATCATCACTGCCGTTCGCAGAGTCTTTCGATTCTGAAAGAAGAAAACACGAGGTTAGAATAAATTAAAATTAAAAAGAAAAAGAAGAAAGACTTATTCATAAATTTTGCTGTCTCTTTTAACAAACCTTTCTTTCCTTTAGAGAAGAATTTTCTAATCCTATCAAAAGGAGTAGGGGCCTTCATTTCTTCCTTCAACTTCTTTTGTATCCTTTCGTACTCTTCCCTCATCGCAGTGAGTTGCCTCTGTTTATCTTTGAAACTTTGTTGGACATCATTACGATTTCTCCAGTTCTCGACCAGCCTCTCCACTTCTGTTATTGTGAACACATTATTCTTGAAGTCGTTTATGATTTCCAGTAGTTCGTCCTGGGGTCCAGATGGTTCCCTTGATTTTGTGCTGCTGGAATTGGAAGGCGCTCTGCCATAAGAGCAGGAAGATTGACTGTTCTCTTCTCGGCTATGTATGGGATGGGAATCCGGACGATTCTGTGTGGGCGTCGCTGTGCGGGACGGTTGTTGGCTTGCTACACTTGACGTCGGTGTTTTCGGCCCTTGAATAATTAAATTTGTAAAGATTTTTGCTTGGAAGTTGGGTAATTCAAAGTTCAAGTTTTAATTTGTAAATTTCCAAATATTTAATTTCAAAGACTATATAGTATCTTTTGTCTGTGTAGCTTCTATATCTTCATAATGACTGCAAGAAGATCAACGACCTACCAGCTGGATGCATTTTCATATAACCTTGAAGAGGGAGCTCAAGGCCGTTCGAAATATTCGTAGCAGGCGTTGGTGTTGATGAACCAACGACGACGGGAGTCGGTGCTGGTACGATCGAGTAATTTGCCTCAATGGGGTTATTGGTGGTCGGGCTAGGGGTTACTGATAATTGACCTGGCAAGATCAGAGACGTTATTGGTCTTGCGGCTGGTGGCACCGAGTATGCTTCGCTTAGAGGTCGTGGACGACAATAATCTTCTTTGTCGTTATTGGTGTCATTTGTTGTGTTAGTCGTTGATGGATCCGCACCTGAAAAACGGGTCATGTTGGTATTAGTTTCAACTTGATACCTTAAAAATTCTAATTTCAATTGAAATATTTGTACTTCAACGTTCATAAATATTTTAGCAAGAAAGGAACACTCACTGGCCGCTTGGTCTGTAGTGGTCTCGCTGATTACTTTTAGGTAGCTGTACATGTTAGTGAACTCGTTCATTTGCTGCGGCGCCGCGCATGAGGATTCAAGGGGAAGCCCGAAACATGCAATTCAAAAACAAGATAACAGTTAATTTACCGAAATCCATTGATGACTAATCGAAAGATCAACTAGAATTTACTCAGGAATAATAAATTAATTTTGTTCCAGTACTAATGAAATTTAATTGAACACGTTTTTAGTTGCAGATTTTCAATTGAAGAAGGAATAAATAGAATTTGGATCGTCCAAATGATAGTTAGGAATAGAGAAATATCGCGGAAGTACCGGTTCCAACTAATTCTGACGTCGCTTTAAAGGTGATGTTTTTGTACCATGTAGCCACGAAGCTGATGAGCTAATCTCGCGTGTCCCGCCTGTTCTGCAAGATCGGCAGGGGTGAGTTCTGACACGTTCCTCAGGTCACATGCTATGTCGCCACCTGGACATTCCAACAGTTGCCAGGCTAGTCTTTCCAAACCAAAACGGGCGGCAAAGTGGAGCAACGTCGGATTCTCTTCGGGACCTACAACGATTAGAGTTTAATTTATTCCAGAATCGTTTCAGAAATATGGTTTATTCGATACAATTCGATTTTTGGCAATTAAGATAAGTATTATATTTAAAAATTGATATTTTAATCATTTTATACAAGGTATATCTTCAACGTCTAAATTCAAATACTCAGACACTCAAATTAAAAAATCCAGGCACTCATACTTCTATTTATTTGATACAGGGTATTTGTTAAATTCTTCCAACTTCTTACCAACTAGCCGCCCTGTCGATCCAGTAAGCGTAACAAATAATGTTCAACGATAAAAGTCCGATTTAAAACACAAGTTTTTCTCTGTCAACAGATGAGCTTGGGTCAACTGATACTCACTTGAGTGAACTTTCTGAGTGGACACTACGCCACTGGGCGTGGACAGGAGGTTGAAGTGCGGTGGAACGTTTCGTTGAAACGCGTGGACCATCCAGTTATCTAACTGCTCGCGATCACCCGGATTGAAGCCAAAGGTCTAAAACCAATTTCCAAATTGTATCGATTCCGAATCGATGAAAGTATTTATAAAAATTCGCCAGTTTATCCAATTTTTACCTGACACATAAATTCTAGGGGGTTGTCATGGGCCCTGAGGATCTGATCGAGTTCCCTGAGCCTGCTCTCGCATTTTACTTGCCTCACTCCAAGTGGACAACCATTTTTCGATATACGAACGCCGACCAACATGGATACTTCCAGACATCTTTCCGGGATCGAGAATTGCAGGGCATAGGGGTTCCTTCGTTTAACATGGGCGATGTCGATCGCTTCGCCGCAGCGATCCACAATCACTGACACATTGTCCTCAGGTCGCAAGGGATCGTTCAGCAATACGATTATTCTGTTATGACCCTGCAAGACGCAAATGCTCGATTAACTTCATTCCAACTTATTTTCCCTCGATCGACTAACCAGCTTCACTTTCTTCGGATGAACCGAAAACGCGGTTTTGTCGCTTCTCAGGGCAGGAGGCGGCGTGGTGCCAAGGATTCCAACCGCGGCACCCAACAGTTCACCGACGAAAGTTTCATCCTGGTCCTTCACGAAGAATTTCCTCCACTGATTATACGAGACCAAGATCGACTTGTGGACGTCACTGATGTGGCTGTCGTGCACGCCCAACATCATCGCGAGCACCTTGTCGGTGATTAACTGTCTGGAGAGATTCGTCGCGTGTTCTGGCCGACTCTGAACCCGTTCCAATAGCACGGGACACACGACCACGATTTGCAAGCGAGCCGATCGAATCCTCTCCTCGGTCCCGGGTTGTATCGGTTCCTCTACTGTCACGTGACGAACTCTGTAATTCGAAATTACACTGTAATCTGTGTTGGCGAAAGGAACTCTCGAAGAGGGTCTAAAAGTATATTAACTCTTACGTTGGTACGGGTAGCTTTTAGATCTTAATTCGTGAAACCTTTGTGTGAAATTCGAGCGAAGCATTACATTTTGTTATATTGCGACGATATATCGATATTGCGATAGTTATCGATGATGGCTTTTGAAAGAGAAGGAATTGGAATTAATTACGATGTTCTATTTCACTCTGAGATCTGGAGGCTAGGAGTTATCATAGAAACATCGTTTGGTTTTGGTATAGTTGTTAATGGAGTACATGTAGGGGATATGGATTGGGAAAAGAGAAAGAGGTGTTGGATTCTAAAATATATTTACAACAATTAAATAACAATTGAATATTTGCTCGCACAAGCACTACACACTCGCACGACGCATCCCAGAAATCTCACGCAAATTCCGAGAACTCGTTCGTTTTTCTCGCATCATCTAATCTAAACATCCGTTCGATTCGCTCATCATTCGCAGCGATAATGATTGTTTAGATTTATTCGTCATTCGCACCGACATTCATCCCAAATACTCTCATTCATCTCGTCCCTGCATACACATCTCTAATGGGGAGCAAGCAAAGATCTTAGAAGCGTAGATGTAATATTACAGGAAGCTGATATAAATGTGAATCTGAAAATTAAAAGATTTCAATTTAAATATTGAAATTCAAATTTAAATATTCAAATTCAGAAATTCGTATTCCAAGATCTCTATTATACTCGGTGAATTGGAGTTAAACTTACTTGAAAGGCGGCCGGCCCTGCTGCCTGCTGATCTGCTCGAAGCACGCCGTGAGATAATTGACCCACAGGCTCGAAATTTCGCTGTCTTTACTCGACACAAAGAGTACGTCATCCTCGGGATGTGAATCGATCTTCGATAGCCCTGTAGCCGATCGTGACCCTGGAAAAATTTATTCCAATTCTATACTTCATTCCAGAATAATGCGTCCATCGATTTACTTTATATAATTTTCATCAGTGTTCAGAAAGGTTTGAAAAATACCATCTCTCCCAATTCCCGAAGAGAGAATTCCCAATTCCCGAAAAAAAGGGGGGGGGGGG